>NW_008751931.1:352560-357280 GCF_000715545.1 Opisthorchis viverrini
GGAACGGTTGAACTCAGACTTAGGATACCAGGTCCCTCAGGTTGTTTACCGGCACGGACGTTGCTGATCGGGGTGTCCTTCGGTTGGTGTAACCAGCCATGAATAGATTGCCTTATGCCCAACCTTTAGCGCATGTTGCGTTGGAATCCGCTAAGCACAATAGAATTAGTTATCCCCAGTATCAGGTAGTTTCTTGAGATCTCCGTTCTTTGATGCATTTTCAACAGGGCTCGTGTTACCTCATCACTGATTTCGAGCATCTGCTGTCGGTGGTTGTAGTTTGCTTTTCAGTTGGAGGCAAAAGGGATGCCCAACTATTTCACAGTGTCTGTTTGATCGAAAGGAGTGACGAGTCACTCGGTGAATCAAAAAGGTTTGACTCAGACCGCATTTGCCAAATGTTCTCTATCCCCATAAATAATACCACAACTTTCCAGCTGGGTAGGCACAAGCCTCTCTCCAACTCCCTCCAACTCCAACTTTCTGCACACACGACCCAGTCATCAGTGAAGGCGAAACCATCCAATAAGGTGTCATGGAGCTTTTGTCCAAGTTGCGACATGAGCAGTCAAAGAATCTCATCCACTGCCATGATTAAAAATGTTGAGGTGAGAGGATCTCCCTGCCCCACACCTCCGTGACGAAGAACCCGGGAATCGGGGAGAACTTCTACAGCAGGTCTGTGAGATGTATCAAACTTATGTTTTCAGTGCTACAAAAGCTCTGGTAGACCTGACAATTTTGTCATGCGAAACCGAACCAAACGCTTTTGAGAAATCAACAAACTCCAAGCCAATACTAGCAGCAGTCGCTGAAAAGTGACGAAGCAGAACATGTAACAGCAAAGTAGCTTGGAAACAACCCTCTCGATGTGTAAATCCAAAATCGAGTGACGGCAGTTGCACTCTTTGGCTTCAACGCTCAGACAGCACCTTAAGAAAGCGTCGAACAGGAATAGATGAGACGGAGACTATCTCATTTGGTCTGGAGTTTGGACCTTCGAAACCAGGGTGATACGAGCAAAACACATATGTGGCGGACAACCCCCAGATACTGCGAGTGAGTTGAAATACCCAGCAAGAGCGTTGTCATAGAACCGAGGATGTACCCTGAGCATGAGCTTGTCCATTCTTGAGGACGAATTTCCCACTGAACGGAATACACAGCCGACTTCTTTACTTATAATTGGCTCGATCAGACTCCAGTCGGATGGCCGGCCATCCATGTGTACTGGAGCCGACAACACTTATTTTTAATAATGCTTGGTGTCCAGAGGTAGTTCGCAGTTACTCAACTACAGATCCTTCCACGACCCATCGAACACAACAGACGCTCCATCTCTCCGTTTTTGGTAGTATAGAGTTTGGATGGCGGAGTAGTTGGCTCGGTGGATCTGCTTTAGGTTGGCGGGTACGTGGTGGGCTAGCTGACGACGACAGTATTATGTATGTGAGAATGTCTTAGAGTCGTCAAAGTCCAGGAACGATAGGACTTGCTCCGGAGTCATGAAGCCAGCCTGTAACCCTCCGGTAAACTCCACAAGTTCAACACTAGAAAACGAACAGTCAGCATGGGATTCCAAGGCTCACATGGAGTAGTCTACGGTTGGTTTGAATCGGACGCTATAGTCATCAGCTTCTGACGAACGAGCCGCTGATCAACCTGGAAAATATTGCTCCAATCTGATGTACAGCGCAGTTTGCGTGTCAGAAGCCAGGCGCAAGAGTGATTGCGACCCTTTCTGGGAACATCAGACACCGGAATGTTTACTCGGCCAAGCTTACTACAGTATGCCTGGTGGGTCTGCGTGCGAGCGGTGTTGATTTAGGCCGCTCTCCATCAGAAGAAGGTGGGAACCAGCAGCGCAAGCTAGTTGGTTGACCACGTCCGTGCCGACACTTTAATGGGCGTAAACTCGACGGTTGGCTACAAAGCGAGGTTTCGGTTTGCAGTTCCTGTCACATTCCCTATGCCTGAGTCTTACGGGAGTCCCCTGTGTACTGGTTAGAACTGGTACGGAGGTGCCGATTGATTTGTGCTGTAAATTATCAAAAGTAACCGGTACGTCGAAACCAAACAGGATGGCCAGGCCTGCCTGGAGTTGCTGAACTCAGCTCACCCAAACTGCTAGCCAGTCGGTACGATTTTGACTCAACTGCCTTCATAGAAATGTGTTCGACCGATCAGCGAAAATTATTAGAAACTAGTCACGTGTTCCATCGACCTGGAACTTAACAAAACAGTCTACCGAAGGAGGGTTTGGGATTTATGTCGTTATATTACATAAATAAAGATGAAGTTAATACACTGAGCTACATCGCTGAGGGTGTAGAGTGGAGGTTTTGTCACTTTTGTTAGAATATACGCTTCCACGGCGTATAATCAGAAACAGAATGTGAACTACTAAAAAACAGTTATTGACCGTCATCGCTCCCTTTTGAATCGACCAAAAGCTTGTTATCAATGATCTCACCACCCAAATCGGTCTGCCAAACATGTATTAGAGAAAGTAAAAGGATCGTTTGGAATTGATAGTCTTGAAAGTTAACCCCCCAAGGTCCACTGACGATGTGTGGGGCGACGGCACTCCTAATCAGTAACATGCGGTCCGATTTTGAAGACGAAACAAACGATGACTCAAACGCATCGTCTCAAAAGTAGTCGACGTGAGGGGAGTCGTTGTTACCTCAACACATCTATGCTAACTTGTAGCTGTCAAAAGGTACTTGCGTGTGAGACTTCTGGTAGAATTACTTCAAGTTAACGATAACGACGGCTCGCACGTAACACCATACTCAGCTGTGCGTAAACCGCCAGTGGTTTACCTCTCAGACGCTTCAGTTGATCGACTTCTCGGTAAACAGGGACTGTCTGACTCTAATTTGTGTCCAGTGTCCACTTTTCATTCTAAAGGATTTATCGTTTGGAAGCCTCGGATAAGTAAAGCACAGAGGAACGGAGCGTGTTGTTGAAACTGATTATGACTGAAAGTCAGTCTAGCAACTATATACCACTGGGATTCGTCTATCCTCAAATCAGTCATCTCTTCTTCAGAATGGTTCAACAGAACAAGGTCTCGCAGGTGATGCCCACGGGAAGGATCACGATATATAGGAAATCATCTAGACGCATAAACCCACTGTCTCGGGATGATTCTGACGACGACTCCCACTTTTCTCATTTTAGAGGCGGGTGAACAACTTGCTTTCTACACCCCGGCATTTGAAAACCTATAGACACTAATTAACCGATCTACCTGAGCTAATGTACAAAGATACCACGGTACACTTATCACTGACGCTTTCTTCCTGTTATGCAGTGAAAATTTTCGATTTTGGACCTCACTGTCCTTTGTTTTTGCATTGGAGTATCCAAAACGGAAAGTTCTCATTCCCGGACCTTAGTAGAAATCTAAGTAACCTAGTTCGGGCAAGGTACCGGTGAGATGAACATAAGGATAAAACACTGGCTCCTCGGTTTGAGATAGTTGATAATAGGTTCAAGTGTGGTAGATTCATAAGGATTACATTAGCAGACACTCGCCAAATGAACAACGAACGAATGTTTTCTGTTCTACTCGGATACCTACAACTACAGATTACGCGGAAGATTTTTCCAAACCACTTGTATAAATAAAGACGTTTAGAAGGACTTTAAACGGCGTCCGTTCCTGTGTTTTCCTGGTCCCTCTTCGTAAAGCTTTGTCAAAATTGAACCTTGGATATGTTTTGGTGATACGTGATGCGTGTAGCTGTTTGCCAATCCAAGTCAGATTCGATAAGAAGGCCTCACTAATGAAGTGGGATAGCACATAAACCATGTCCATCAAGTTAAATTTCGTTAGGAACAGCTGGCTAACGCAGATCACGTACCCAAAGAATCAAAACGACCCCTTACTTGTATGAGACAATTTTATTCCAACGCATGAGATTAAATAAGACGGAACTCTACGCAGCAAATGTGATTTGGTAGATGAGAGGATCTTATCGTGTAGTACTTCCGGCTCTGTCTTGCGTGATACATATGCCCAATAGTATCGAAGCCCAATAGAGTCAGTGAACGTTGCATCACGGTGCCGCTTGCTTTTTCACTGTCTCAAAATTCACTCTTCCCCTGATCGAAAAACATCACAATTTTATTGTTTTTTGTCTCTCGGCGCATTTTATCTGCATGACGTAGGAGGTCAAAATATGGTACAATCTCTTAACACGTCACGTGAGTGAGTCAATGGTTGAAATCAACCGTATTTTCAGACCAAAAATTACAATGTATATCTTTGTGATGTACTACTCATAAGGTTGCTGAAAACTTTTCGACAGCCCACGACCGGTTTCGCCCTTTTTGGGGGTCATCAGGTAGGCGCAGTCCCCGGGTTTCCGTCAACCTTATGTTCTACTTGAAACCAAATTGCACGAAATTAGCGAATATACACTCGTTTGCAAATTAATTTGGTTTTGCGAGAGACTCACCTGAGACCCAGCTGAATCTCTCGTTTGTGATCGTAGCTACTGAAACATGAGGCGGCCTGGTGTAGCACATTCAGTTGCCTGAAAACATCACAAACGAGAGATTCAGTTGGGTTCCAGGTTAGTCTCTCGGAAGAACCGAATTGGTTTGCAAAAGTGTGTATATTCGCTAAAAATTACGATTATTTTGTTGTTTTGATGGCTATCGGAACTGAATCAAGAAACCATTTCAAGGAAAGTTATAAATCTCATTT
>NW_008751931.1:364205-463899 GCF_000715545.1 Opisthorchis viverrini
GACATCCGAGGAAACAGTAATTCTGGAAATACAAGCCGTCGATTTGAGAGAGAAAAAGCGATCAGCTCTCGTAAACACGATTATCAATGTTTTTATGCAGACTGTCGCCCCAAGCAGTCATCAGCTTCCCCTTGGTATTTACGAATACACGCTGCACTCGGATCGGAAGACCCAGATCCCGAACAACCTTACCACATGCAGGGTGGTCGATCACAATGCGTAGTGCTTTTCACTGAGTGGAAAGCCTTTTCGTACGCACTTTCCGCTTCAGCGGAACGGTTGAACTCAGACTTAGGATACCAGGTCCCTCAGGTTGTTTACCGGCACGGACGTTGCTGATCGGGGTGTCCTTCGGTTGGTGTAACCAGCCATGAATAGATTGCCTTATGCCCAACCTTTAGCGCATGTTGCGTTGGAATCCGCTAAGCACAATAGAATTAGTTATCCCCAGTATCAGGTAGTTTCTTGAGATCTCCGTTCTTTGATGCATTTTCAACAGGGCTCGTGTTACCTCATCACTGATTTCGAGCATCTGCTGTCGGTGGTTGTAGTTTGCTTTTCAGTTGGAGGCAAAAGGGATGCCCAACTATTTCACAGTGTCTGTTTGATCGAAAGGAGTGACGAGTCACTCGGTGAATCAAAAAGGTTTGACTCAGACCGCATTTGCCAAATGTTCTCTATCCCCATAAATAATACCACAACTTTCCAGCTGGGTAGGCACAAGCCTCTCTCCAACTCCCTCCAACTCCAACTTTCTGCACACACGACCCAGTCATCAGTGAAGGCGAAACCATCCAATAAGGTGTCATGGAGCTTTTGTCCAAGTTGCGACATGAGCAGTCAAAGAATCTCATCCACTGCCATGATTAAAAATGTTGAGGTGAGAGGATCTCCCTGCCCCACACCTCCGTGACGAAGAACCCGGGAATCGGGGAGAACTTCTACAGCAGGTCTGTGAGATGTATCAAACTTATGTTTTCAGTGCTACAAAAGCTCTGGTAGACCTGACAATTTTGTCATGCGAAACCGAACCAAACGCTTTTGAGAAATCAACAAACTCCAAGCCAATACTAGCAGCAGTCGCTGAAAAGTGACGAAGCAGAACATGTAACAGCAAAGTAGCTTGGAAACAACCCTCTCGATGTGTAAATCCAAAATCGAGTGACGGCAGTTGCACTCTTTGGCTTCAACGCTCAGACAGCACCTTAAGAAAGCGTCGAACAGGAATAGATGAGACGGAGACTATCTCATTTGGTCTGGAGTTTGGACCTTCGAAACCAGGGTGATACGAGCAAAACACATATGTGGCGGACAACCCCCAGATACTGCGAGTGAGTTGAAATACCCAGCAAGAGCGTTGTCATAGAACCGAGGATGTACCCTGAGCATGAGCTTGTCCATTCTTGAGGACGAATTTCCCACTGAACGGAATACACAGCCGACTTCTTTACTTATAATTGGCTCGATCAGACTCCAGTCGGATGGCCGGCCATCCATGTGTACTGGAGCCGACAACACTTATTTTTAATAATGCTTGGTGTCCAGAGGTAGTTCGCAGTTACTCAACTACAGATCCTTCCACGACCCATCGAACACAACAGACGCTCCATCTCTCCGTTTTTGGTAGTATAGAGTTTGGATGGCGGAGTAGTTGGCTCGGTGGATCTGCTTTAGGTTGGCGGGTACGTGGTGGGCTAGCTGACGACGACAGTATTATGTATGTGAGAATGTCTTAGAGTCGTCAAAGTCCAGGAACGATAGGACTTGCTCCGGAGTCATGAAGCCAGCCTGTAACCCTCCGGTAAACTCCACAAGTTCAACACTAGAAAACGAACAGTCAGCATGGGATTCCAAGGCTCACATGGAGTAGTCTACGGTTGGTTTGAATCGGACGCTATAGTCATCAGCTTCTGACGAACGAGCCGCTGATCAACCTGGAAAATATTGCTCCAATCTGATGTACAGCGCAGTTTGCGTGTCAGAAGCCAGGCGCAAGAGTGATTGCGACCCTTTCTGGGAACATCAGACACCGGAATGTTTACTCGGCCAAGCTTACTACAGTATGCCTGGTGGGTCTGCGTGCGAGCGGTGTTGATTTAGGCCGCTCTCCATCAGAAGAAGGTGGGAACCAGCAGCGCAAGCTAGTTGGTTGACCACGTCCGTGCCGACACTTTAATGGGCGTAAACTCGACGGTTGGCTACAAAGCGAGGTTTCGGTTTGCAGTTCCTGTCACATTCCCTATGCCTGAGTCTTACGGGAGTCCCCTGTGTACTGGTTAGAACTGGTACGGAGGTGCCGATTGATTTGTGCTGTAAATTATCAAAAGTAACCGGTACGTCGAAACCAAACAGGATGGCCAGGCCTGCCTGGAGTTGCTGAACTCAGCTCACCCAAACTGCTAGCCAGTCGGTACGATTTTGACTCAACTGCCTTCATAGAAATGTGTTCGACCGATCAGCGAAAATTATTAGAAACTAGTCACGTGTTCCATCGACCTGGAACTTAACAAAACAGTCTACCGAAGGAGGGTTTGGGATTTATGTCGTTATATTACATAAATAAAGATGAAGTTAATACACTGAGCTACATCGCTGAGGGTGTAGAGTGGAGGTTTTGTCACTTTTGTTAGAATATACGCTTCCACGGCGTATAATCAGAAACAGAATGTGAACTACTAAAAAACAGTTATTGACCGTCATCGCTCCCTTTTGAATCGACCAAAAGCTTGTTATCAATGATCTCACCACCCAAATCGGTCTGCCAAACATGTATTAGAGAAAGTAAAAGGATCGTTTGGAATTGATAGTCTTGAAAGTTAACCCCCCAAGGTCCACTGACGATGTGTGGGGCGACGGCACTCCTAATCAGTAACATGCGGTCCGATTTTGAAGACGAAACAAACGATGACTCAAACGCATCGTCTCAAAAGTAGTCGACGTGAGGGGAGTCGTTGTTACCTCAACACATCTATGCTAACTTGTAGCTGTCAAAAGGTACTTGCGTGTGAGACTTCTGGTAGAATTACTTCAAGTTAACGATAACGACGGCTCGCACGTAACACCATACTCAGCTGTGCGTAAACCGCCAGTGGTTTACCTCTCAGACGCTTCAGTTGATCGACTTCTCGGTAAACAGGGACTGTCTGACTCTAATTTGTGTCCAGTGTCCACTTTTCATTCTAAAGGATTTATCGTTTGGAAGCCTCGGATAAGTAAAGCACAGAGGAACGGAGCGTGTTGTTGAAACTGATTATGACTGAAAGTCAGTCTAGCAACTATATACCACTGGGATTCGTCTATCCTCAAATCAGTCATCTCTTCTTCAGAATGGTTCAACAGAACAAGGTCTCGCAGGTGATGCCCACGGGAAGGATCACGATATATAGGAAATCATCTAGACGCATAAACCCACTGTCTCGGGATGATTCTGACGACGACTCCCACTTTTCTCATTTTAGAGGCGGGTGAACAACTTGCTTTCTACACCCCGGCATTTGAAAACCTATAGACACTAATTAACCGATCTACCTGAGCTAATGTACAAAGATACCACGGTACACTTATCACTGACGCTTTCTTCCTGTTATGCAGTGAAAATTTTCGATTTTGGACCTCACTGTCCTTTGTTTTTGCATTGGAGTATCCAAAACGGAAAGTTCTCATTCCCGGACCTTAGTAGAAATCTAAGTAACCTAGTTCGGGCAAGGTACCGGTGAGATGAACATAAGGATAAAACACTGGCTCCTCGGTTTGAGATAGTTGATAATAGGTTCAAGTGTGGTAGATTCATAAGGATTACATTAGCAGACACTCGCCAAATGAACAACGAACGAATGTTTTCTGTTCTACTCGGATACCTACAACTACAGATTACGCGGAAGATTTTTCCAAACCACTTGTATAAATAAAGACGTTTAGAAGGACTTTAAACGGCGTCCGTTCCTGTGTTTTCCTGGTCCCTCTTCGTAAAGCTTTGTCAAAATTGAACCTTGGATATGTTTTGGTGATACGTGATGCGTGTAGCTGTTTGCCAATCCAAGTCAGATTCGATAAGAAGGCCTCACTAATGAAGTGGGATAGCACATAAACCATGTCCATCAAGTTAAATTTCGTTAGGAACAGCTGGCTAACGCAGATCACGTACCCAAAGAATCAAAACGACCCCTTACTTGTATGAGACAATTTTATTCCAACGCATGAGATTAAATAAGACGGAACTCTACGCAGCAAATGTGATTTGGTAGATGAGAGGATCTTATCGTGTAGTACTTCCGGCTCTGTCTTGCGTGATACATATGCCCAATAGTATCGAAGCCCAATAGAGTCAGTGAACGTTGCATCACGGTGCCGCTTGCTTTTTCACTGTCTCAAAATTCACTCTTCCCCTGATCGAAAAACATCACAATTTTATTGTTTTTTGTCTCTCAGCGCATTTTATCTCCATGAAGTAGGAGGTCAAAATATGGTACAATCTCTTAACACGTCACGTGAGTGAGTCAATGGTTGAAATCAACCGTATTTTCAGACCAAAAATTACAATGTATATCTTTGTGATGTACTACTCATAAGGTTGCTGAAAACTTTTCGACAGCCCACGACCGGTTTCGCCCTTTTTGGGGGTCATCAGGTAGGCGCAGTCCCCGGGTTTCCGTCAACCTTATGTTCTACTTGAAACCAAATTGCACGAAATTAGCGAATATACACTCGTTTGCAAATTAATTTGGTTTTGCGAGAGACTCACCTGAGACCCAGCTGAATCTCTCGTTTGTGATCGTAGCTACTGAAACATGAGGCGGCCTGGTGTAGCACATTCAGTTGCCTGAAAACATCACAAACGAGAGATTCAGTTGGGTTCCAGGTTAGTCTCTCGGAAGAACCGAATTGGTTTGCAAAAGTGTGTATATTCGCTAAAAATTACGATTATTTTGTTGTTTTGATGGCTATCGGAACTGAATCAAGAAACCATTTCAAGGAAAGTTATAAATCTCATTTTCTAGTGTCTTTTTTTGCTAAAGACGACCGGGATTTCTAACTTCGCTGGCATATGGCCTGGACAAAACAGCATGAAAATCGTGCTTTTATCAACTCATCTGATGAGCCATAAAATTACTAATCAGAATGACCCCTTAGTGAAATCCATCATACGCCCTACGTGGCTTCTTCTTTAATTGAGTAAACGGTGCGTATTCCACAAATTTAAGCAGCGTTCTTCAGTAAGCAACCTGAATTTGCACACCAACTTTGCGAGCAAAACAATGTAAATTAGAGGTTGGACTTCTGAAACCAGGAATTTGCATCCAACTCTGTCAGTAGGAGACTTCCTTCCACTCATAATTAATTGGTTCATTTATGAAAAGAGACAACTTCGACATTTCTTTCTCCTGTTCATGGTGATCCAATCACAACCATATTTGAGCAGTGTATTTTAGCGCGAAATTTGATATATGTTTACCCCGCCCTCTATACCACTCGGAAGTTTGTAGAGTTGCACATAATGTAGTCGATCAGGCTTGAAAGTGGTAAGGAAATTTGAAGTTCCTCCGGCATATAATCTGTACTGAATACTTGGTGGGAATTCTCGGCACTTCATTTCCTACTAATCTTTAAAAAGGGCTCAAACCCAAGACATCTACTTTCAGTAGCCTTGAAATCGTTGCTCGTTGTCACTGTTTTACAGGCCTCAGTGATTCGTGTACCAACATCTCTGATGCAGATGGACAGGTGGATGTGGTCTCTCAGTTATTCAACACAAGGCGAATTTTTCTACGGAATTTTGCTCCATCGAGCACCAAGTATCTTCTTACGACGTGAAAACACAGAGTGGGTTGCTCTGCAAAATGAAAGCTCCACTGAAAGACTAAATCAGCGTCTTTGGATCAATAAAATGCCATATAGAAATAACTCTCATCTATACCACACTGTCGATAGGCAAAAAACATGTGATATCACTGTAGAATGACAGGAAAAATGCATGTTGGGGAATCAACGGAGTCCATTTGAGTGACAGACAGGAACAAAATGAAAATATGCCCGAAAAAATCAATTCACTAATAAATAACGAATTTTATGGTACAATGTTTTTAACATCATTTTTCTGCCGTCCTTTCTAGGTCACTCTACTCTAGTTAAAGTATCGAAAGTTCCAACACCGATCTAAATATTTCCCTATTCCCTCAGAAAGCAATCCTTGAACCACTTTTCGGATATGATAATATTCCCAGAAAAGTAGACGATAGACAACTTATGAAGACCGAATTCAGAGTGAGACAGCTTCAGCAATCGTGCAAATTCTTCGCTATAAAAAGGGATATAGAAATAACCGCAAATAATTTATCTCCAGGGGGCAGTATAACTCTGCGCACAAATTGGCAGATGGTTTTCTGTCTCTTCAAGTGTTTTTCGTTATTTCGTTATTTCAGAATAGACCTATGTGTATGCCGCGTTCATCGGCCAAGTCAGATAAGATTTCACAGTGCCATTTTACCAGTTTCCACATGACCGGTTGCCGCGAACAGGTGCATCTCGTAAGAAGCCAGATCACGGGAGCTGCTGCGTTTCGCGTGGTAAGGAATTTCGCAAAAAACGAAACTTAACAAAAATGGCCAAAATCGATTTTTTCTGAGGATTTAACAAACAATTCAACAATATGGCAATTCGATTCGGTGGCTAATTTGCCCCATTAGTTCACTCAGTCCATTAGGGCATGTTGAACCCATGACGATTCCTCGAGTCAGAGACGTTAGTTATCAATCAGTACTCTCAAGTACATTACACGGCTGGGTGATTGTAACTACAATTAAACATAAGTGGTGCGGGGACGGACGATGAATCATCCCCTTAAAAAGTAGACGCTCTACAGAATTAACTGTTCGGGAAATATGAGCTTCAGAACGTGCTACAAGGGGTAATGTATGAACACCTGAAGCTGAGTGCGCATAACAGCAAACGACGATAAACAAGGGTGATACAGTACCTGTTAACTCAACAGTCAGTGTCCTTCAGAATCGCTTACTCAGTTGTTTGCCAAGATTTCTCGCACATCTTTGATGGGTGCCAGTAATGTGGCAGATCTCAATTCGGTTTTTTTAGAAGTGACCCTCTATTCGTCAGTAAAGAACTTGAATTTTCTGTCCCCAACAGTAAGATATTGTTAGTTGTACCAAAAGGTCATGATGACGGCTCATCGGACTGTTAATCAGCCGCTCGTTGTGGAAAGGTCAAGTGTTCAAAAGTCTCTGAATTTCTTGAGGTGCTGATGATTATCAATAAGGCTAAGGAAGATGTGTAATGCTCCTTGACTTTTTCCAAAAAGGATTTCCGAAAATTAACGCACCTGAATCCCGTAGAAGCCTTTACACCGCAAATTCGGTTAAAACCGATCTACTAAATTTAAAGATCTCAACAAACAGTAATAAACTTTAATGACTACTTGAATAACCGGAGATAGCATTAGTGCAGTAAATGCGTCTTTCATCAAACAAAGTAGTGTACCGAAATTGTCAGCAGCTCATACAATCGAATTCTCCCCTTTAAGATAGCTAGACATCACTGCGTATGAGCACACAAGACATTAGCACCAGAAAAATGAATCCACTTATATTTAAATGGAACACAGTTACAAAATCGCAGCCAGCACACACAAAGAGCTGGTCCATCCTCTAAGTGCAGAACACCAACAGTTGTACGTTAATTTCGGGTGGTGAAACCACCTGTTCAAATGAACCAGAGTAACAAGGTGGTAGTCAGTCTGTATATATCGCCGACCGACAGTACGCTACTTTTATTTTTTCTTGTATTTTATCCCGCGAGGTTCAGATGTTCATTTTTCCACAGCTATATAATTGTTCCATTGTTTTACATAAATGAATCTTTTCCACAAGGGGCTCGTGGACGGATAGTAAATCCTTAAAACAGCTCATTTTAAAGCTTATATATTAAGAGCCGTTGCTTAATGACATTGAGAAATACAGAGGTTCATCATCAGAACCCTCACCGGTTAAAGCAACTACTGCAAACTGGAACTTTTTACTTAGTTTATACAGAGCTTGAAAACGAATGTAAGAGTAAAATTCAACCAACTTTTTATTGACAGGAAGTTATTCATGGTCGGTCCGTTGCTTCAGCTGAGTTTTCTTAGGGTTCTGATGATAGCACGTATGTTGACGATATTGGGGACTGGCGTTTAGCTAACAAAGTTTGCTGATAGATTTCTGCCATACAAAACAATATGATACAGCGACTCTGTTTTTCCGATGAATCGAAAACCCGATGGATGCCGCAGGCAGTCCGATAAATTGCAGTTCTCAGTAGTACGTAAAAACCATGCGGAGTTATCGTAAAGTGGTGTAATGTTCAAGTTTAATGAGCAAATGTCACATTAGTGGAGTGTAAAGACACGTTTAAGCTTTTCCCTTGTCTACTTAAACAGACAACTTCCATTAAAAAATTCAAGCTATCCATTAAAACAAAATACAATGCCAAGCATTCAGCCTCCGCACTTAATGAAGGGAAACCGGTCAGAGAAACACACGTGCTAAATAAAGAACAACAATTCTTGACACTTATTTGTAACACTATCGGACAGAAATTTCGTACATATTGTTAACTAGGGAAACACCATGGATGCCAAGGAAAAAATCTACTGCTTACCGAAACTTCAAATTGACAAACATTCCCGATGAAAAAACTGAAACATTTGCAGTCCGAATGCCGGACAACCGGGTTACGTACGTATTGTCGGCCTCTTTATCTGTGTAACATTATTCATTCATATTCCGAGGATCAACGGTACCAGGTACAAAACTTGCAAACAATGTGACAACCATGCTACAGAAAAGCTTTTGGGTGTATTCTTACCATTAGATGGATATGAACTATGCCAAGATTAACTAAAACTTCGGCACACAGAACTCGGTGCGTCACGCAAGTTGGATCAACAGCCCTTTGATGACCATGTTTTGAAGAGAAGGCGGAAGTCATATCCTGATTCAGAATCTCACCCATGCAAATTCCTATCGTAAGTATGTAGCAGAATGCGGATATGGACGGTAGCCTTATCCAGGTCGAGCCCTCAAAACATCCCTGCAAAGCAAAAACTTGTTGAGTCCTGGAGAACTGAAAAAAAACAATAAAATGGTTACCATACATAGAGCAGCAAGTTCAGTGGAGACCTTTACACGGGAGTTTCTCATTTACTTCTATGAAAACACTTTCGTGAAATACCGTCCTAAGGTTGAGGAGGTAAACAGAAAAAACGGTCATCCTCAATAAACTGACTTATTACAAGCTGTCGCTGCTGTCATCTGGAAAAATGGACAGTCGTCTTTGAACCACGTGTTACTACCAGAGTCCATTACCGGCAGAAAAATGGCCTTAGTCAGCTAGCGTGGCTGATACCCTTTATCAAGTAGTTGTGCACAGACCTGTCAAATATTCGATCCCGGTAGCACAGTGCCATTTTCTTTCCCTTCTCCTCGTTTTTCTGTTCGTTGTTTCACACACACCACGATAATTCTCTACTTTCTTGTGGTCGAAAACATTGTGGACGTTGATTAAGGGTAACTATTCCTATAGGGTATTTCTTGTACAACTAAGATGACATCCACTTATTTACCTCTGAGGCGATGGTTGCACTTTAGGACAGCATCCTGCTACCATGTTTTGCAAGCATGAAAACTCAAATAGTTCAACAAAATTAATCAATCCTGCCTGAAGGCTCAAGTAATCAGCAATCGTGGTAGTTTTTCTTCATTGAGGTTTATCAGGTAGGCGGAAATGGCTCAATTAACTAACCGTCCGGTTATCCGTTTTGTGCACTTGAACAAAAGAACACCCACCAGCTAGCCATCCAAGTGCCTTGGTATCAACAAACCGTCAGACTGTGTGAATAAATCAACAGTCCAGTAAAAGAAAATTGTCGCTCCACTCAATAAAACAGAATTCCGTCATGGTGTAGGACTTCATATGATGTGTTTTTGTCATAAGAATAACCTCTTCAGACTTACTAGTGTCTTTTGTAACATTTCGCTTGGAAATTTTCAAAATACAACTTTCTAGTCTGTGTACCATGACTTACGCATTCACTAGTTATCAGCCACTTTTTTGCTACAGCTCTGCATCGACAGTCCGAGGGCTAGAACTACTACTTGAAATGTGTCTTGTATCGTATGCAATCGCATGGCAAGTGATATCACTTATCTTAGAATTTCCATGTCACATAGCTTCATCATGGTCTCTTGCTATGTCTTCCCACTCTGTTGGCCTATATTTCAACGGAGAGATGCGGCAAGTCCATTAAAAGTGTGAACTTTTTTCTAAAAGTGCTTACTTGAAGTTACCCAGTAGTTTGCAGTTAATAATGTTTTCGCTGGATGCGGTATCTCCAACATACTGTGATGCGTTGCTATCCAGCTGACCACTTGGAACGCCTTCACATTAATTGGGATATCTACTCCCAGTTTCAACTACTAATGTCATAGGCAGCCACTGGTTTCTCTCTGGTCAGTCATCAATGTAACGAAATACAAAGGTAAACTGCACGTCAAAATTTGTTTGTTTTATTAGTTTACCCTCCCAGTCGTGATGGAACGAAAGCAATAGGTCTAATTCATATGCCTAAACTATACTCAAGTAGTTGATCCTCCGTAATCACCTCAGGCCCGTGAGATATTAAGCATGAATTATTCTCTAGTTGGTACGGGCTACAGTAAACAAGAATATTGTTCTCTGATCACCAAACACGATCGTTTATTAACATACTACTCTGCAAGAGTAGTACAAGAGTACAGAGGTATAAATCTCAGTAAGCTGGAAGCAAAGATTCTATTGTTCTAATACAACTTAGAGCTGAAATACTGAACGGATGATTTAACCGCTAAATGTCTGAAGGCATGGCAATAACCTTGGTCCCAGCAACAATGCTGCGTTTGTCGTGTTGAAAAAAATATTAGATGGGACTCGGCAACGAAAACGCTGTTCTGTGAAACCCATAAATGACCAGCAAAAGCGCAGTCTTACTGCTGCTGACCAAACACCAAGTTCGCATGCATCTCTTAGCCAGTTTATTTAAATACTCGACTGCGATTTTGATGAAATTGGGAGTTATTTTGAGGCACTGGTCACTGGCCTAAATAAGGACATGCACTCGCCCATGCCTCGAAAACTAGAAACGACAAAGAATTTTTGATACTATGTGCAGTTCATCGGTCTTAATATTTGACTGTAGCTAGGTATAACGATACTATCCACTCAGAACTTCAGGTCAATATCAGATGAAAGCTTAACGTAATAATGACTAGCCGAATATATGAGCACATTTCTAAAGCCAACATGGCCTTGTTCATCGACAAGTGTTTCGTGACACCCAATTAAGAATATCATTAGGGACAATTTATTAGTTTAAATCCCTTTGATGTACCTTACGTTCTACTTAGTGGGCGAGATCGTACAAAATGATATAAACTCCCAGGTATTTTGTTCTTCTTTTCACTGGTTCAGTTGAGGTGGAAAACAACTAACAATAGATTTTTAAATTCGATCTTTGAGTGGTAGTGCGCGTTTAGTTTAGTTAAAGTTTTACGGACTTTTAAAGGGTTAGTTTTCGTATGTTCTAGACGGCCTTGAATTTGGATCCATTATAAACGTGAACTCCCTTGGAACGTTGCTGCGCTTAAAAAAGTTAAACAAATCTTCGAGTACATAAGATACGTCACAGTAGTTCTGTCCGCAAGTTCCTCAGGCGTGGTACAGTCCAGTGGATCGTTTCGTACCTAGTGTTCTCATCACCGCCATACACACCAGACATTTCAGTGCGTCTCCCGCTACAAACAATATGGATACCAGCTAACAAGTCGGTCAATAGAGCTGCTCAATCACATTTAGAAGTCGTAGTAGGTCAGTATCCTTTAGATTACCGTGTGAAATTCATCATTCAGTGCATAACCAAAAGCGTACCGCTATTATCCTCTTCCGAAAGACACATTAATGATGTCACCCCGATTGGTGACGAAAACTGTGCAACCGCCTCTCAAAGTCCAGCTGCGCCCTCCGATCTCCCATAATTCGCCTCAATGGTAAGTACTAATAACTGATGAGGGGACTTCTCACTAAATAAGCAAGACGTAGCGCAAATCCGCGTCATTACTCTTGTGTTTACCACTTCATTCTTGAAAACACTAATCCGTAATCGTACTTAAAACATGCCAGGGCACTCAGTTCAGTATAGGTAGGACAATTTTTGTACTTCTTCAGCCTATATCTGCATTTGTTTCATGAAAATTCGCATGACCGAAATTCGTCCCGCTGAGAAACTGTTAATCTGCCTTCAGTATATCTGTCCCGGTCTCATACAGTTGATTTGTCTCAGTCAAGCGCAAAATGAAATACTGCAGATTTAGCACGTCCAAAACATGTCTGGTAGAAATGGATGTGGATAGACCATACTGTACCTGCCAAAATTCTCAGGATTTCCTGATACAGCTTTGCTAGAATGTCAAGCGCACATCGATAGCTTACCTGTTGCTTGCTTGTCTCCTACCAATATATTGTTGGGCACATAAGGAACCTAAGATTAGTCCTCTTATTACCTGCTCGGTGAACCGAGATGCAATGCTCAGGCTTATTGCAAACATCAAGTGTACTCGTTTAAACAGTTGTTCCTAGTGTTTTCCTGTTGCTTTTTTTCGGGCACCAGTTTTTAGGTTAAACGACGGACTGACTACATACAGGCTCACGACAGCAATAATTCAACAGTATATGAGGAAGGATTCTTGGAATGTCCCGTGTATATATGTCGTTGCATGGTTAAATTTCATTCAGAAACCGATTTCGACCACAGTTGATAAGTTGCATATCCTAGTCTTAAAAGAAACTAACTAGAATAGAGAAGAATTTAAAAGGTTGGAGGCAATCATCGGGAACGTAGATGATTTCGCTCAAGTCCGAAGATTTTTGACGAAGAGCAAAGTATTTTCCATGATTGAATTAACCCAAAACTCGAAGGATCGGAAGGCTAGATAAGCTAAAATTGGAAAACACAAGTAGATTGTAATACTCCACTTGGATTATTGGATGAAGGTGGATTAAGAAAAAAATAAGAAATATTTTTGTGGCAGATTTAGATACAACATCCAGTTGCCGATGATCGAGATATTTCAAGCTTGATCTGCGGGGGATGGCAACCGTGATCAAAACCTAGAAACTTTAAGTGGGCAGAAGCATCCACTTGGTTCTCTCAATGTAATAGATTCAAGACGCATTCCCAACACGAAAATTTCGAACAGTAAATGGCTTCAAATTTGAAATGCAAAAAGATCAACTAACTGAACAGTGCAGCCAAAAAGCTAGTTTTTACAATCTGTGTTTGACCGTGATAACTAGAAAAAAGGTGTCACCTTGGGCCGCACAATAGTGTGAGAACAAACTATTCCTATTTGGACTGCAGGATTTCGGCAATAACTATTCTAATTGGACAAGGTGATCGCTGTCTTTGCATGCATCGGAAAAATATCACAACGCAATCAATTCTTGATACGTGAAGCATCAAGGATTACAAATGTTCTATGAGGTTTTTGGATCATGCATCAAAAACTCAGAGACTTAGAAACCTCACTTTCACCGACTTAAAGAAGGCTGAATCCAAAGTTTATCCTGGTTCCACTAATTTTGGAACGCAGACTGATGAAAAATCGAGCTAAATCTCCGCCTTCAGAAATACCACTGAGAATATCGTGAAAACTCAGAAAAAACATGTGGGTTCTGAAAACGAGGAGGAATATTCAGCTTGTCAACCGGTAACGAAGCATATCACGCAGAAGAAACCGGTTGCCGAACAAGTATCTACGCCTGGAAGCGCTACGAACCAAACTCAGTTCCCAATATTGGACAACGGGAAATAACAAAGTTTATGCTATAAAAAATTATTGGCACTGAACAACATTACGGATTGCTAGCGTGATGCTTGAGCAATCAGATAATGGACCATAACCTACCATGTTCTCAATGCTTTATAAATCTGCTCTCAAGATGCTGAAGGAATGTGACTGCCTCCCCAAAGGTTTGCATTTTGCGTNGTCAATCATTCGAATCCACGCCCCGCAGTGTTTCATGACTGTGCACTTTTGTGTGTGGATGAAGGTTGAGCGAAGGTTTTGAAAATTAGGTAATTGGAATGAGGACTTGGTACAGTTAGAGTGGATAGTTATGACTGTAATCAGAAATGTTGAGAAGCACTTGCAAATGGGTATTCACAGGCTTTGGCCTTTAGCAAAATAGAATCCGCTTCACAAAGGCTGAACTAATAAAGAACTAGAGAAATACTGGTGAAAATTCTGAGCGAGCTGGACAGCTTGAGTGTAGGAAATAACTCAGATGGTTTGCTAGAAAATTCACTGTTTCTTAAAACGCCGGAGTACAAGGAGGAAATGTCCGGATATATAAATATTCGGTATGAACCGAAAGTGAAGTCTTTCCAGTTCGTATGTATCGATCCAAACAAGGCGCGATATGTGCCAGCTGTTTTCCGTCACACCATAGAATCATACTTGTCCCCCCATATATTGTGAGAGTAGTAGTGTGCGATTCCAAAAGATATATAAGTCCCCCCTCCCAATAAATTTAGTTGTCAGACTACCAAGTATCAGCCCATCTCTCCGAGTAGTCTGTGTGCTGCCTCTGTATAGACAGAAAGGTCTGAGCTTATTGGAGGTTCATTTAGTGGAAATATTAGAATTACCAGAACAGTTTTTCAAAGCTGGTTTAAGCTGATGTGCATATGGATTCGGTGCTCACATGAACATTAAGTGTACATGATTAACTTGATCGTGTCCAATATGCAAAATGCACTCAGCATGGAAGAACACGAATAGCTTCGAAGCCCTAAAGCTATCAGTGTACTACCGAATACTACGGGATACATTCAATGATTCATCATTTCTCATGGCTATATGAAGGTAAATTTTTCGGCCAGTGTTCAGAGTACAGAGGACGACATAAAAAATGGGATGGCCGATGAGTGAGGTGACAAAAATGTCATAGTTGTGATTTACGAAAGTCGGCCGCTTGATGGATTTCAGATTGACCATCCTTCAGGTGGTATAAACTTTAAGCGAACGAGGGGAATAATGTAAAATGTAAAATGTTGTTATGGTAATGTTAATTAAGTGACGTAATTATTTGTTTCCCTATTCCTCAGGCTAGTTCATCACCCTTCCGTGACTGCTCAAGTTTCAAGACTGAACCGTTCTGTTTTATACAAAGCCGATTCTACCTCAACCATTTCTATAGACGATTTGTTTACAGTTATCCATGGACTTGTTGAAATTTTGTTCCACTTTGAACTGAACAATTTTCCCGCTTAATTTGTCCGATAGCACGCTGCCCTTTGTGTGCCATCCTGTGTTGCTAAGTGCCCAAGGTTTAATCTCGACGTAAGCCTTTCTTTAACTCTCCTCACGATTTACTGTTAATTTCCTATAGAACCACGGTCTACATATCTGTACTGTCTGCCCAAGTCCAATTCAATATATTGTTCACTGCCCAATTGCGACTACTGAACAAACCCAGGTGAAGTTCGTAGAATTCGGTTTCGCCGCAATTATTACTGACCGTCCGTTGGTGAATTAGACTGCACGTTACCTGTCAGATAGGACACCTAGATCGTGCGTTTAGGCTAAGTAACCTATTCCTTGCTTTGAGATCGCGGCCTTAGCACAGGATCGTACAGGTAATGAGGTCACATTTTATTCTGAAACCTCACTGAACCCCAATGTTTGGTGCATCCGTTGGAACAGTGTTGAGTCACACATGAGACCTGAATCTCATTGTTGATATTCTTCAACTGCATGTGCTGCACCTGTATCATTAGGTATGATATGTGAGATGGTGCAGTACATTTATTGAAGAAGCACTAATCATAACGCTACGGAACCTTCGACACCCCACTACGATTTCGCTTCTCTTGGGAGTGACCATATTAGCTCTCAAATGATCGTGAATAGCGTGTGGTGTGAGCTCAATCACTAACCGGGACAAATGAGAATGCGTCAACCTGGTGACCTCACCATTGTTCAGTTGTGAATTAGTGTCACGAATAAAGTGCACGAATCTCACCCCACTTCACCGCAGCCTTCGACGCACCATTCATCCACATTTGATGTTCTGATCCAAGAACCGCCCACCATTTCTTACGGGCCGCGTGATTTCACTAACATTTCGAGGCTGTTGTTCTCCTATGGCTTCTCAGAGACCTAATGTTGGCTACCACTGTGGCGTTTAGTCGTACCACTGATACCTTGTTATCATGTACATGGAGTGGACCTTTCTTTCCATCCTACATCGTGTGGGGTGTGCGAGTCTTGATTGTGTTAGCACTTTCTGCTCTCTGAAACAACAGCGAGTGATGTATGATCTGCTGTATCCTGCCACTGTAAACTACCTATTTCATGTTCAATACAATTTTTCACGTCAAAAACAACCTAGCGCCATTGACTGTACACTAGAACACTACTCTGAAGTGCTTCTCTGTATTTTACATTCTGCTGTGTTCTCCATCCGCCGGTACTACCTGATTTGAATGTGTGATAGTGCGTCTAAAACAAGCGTGTGAGGAAACTATTCACAAGGTTGCTGATAAGTTTCTAGCAAAATTGTGAGTAGTTCCCTTTATGAAACCTGAGACTACTATTTAGTAGGCATGCGCCAATAGCCTTTCTGTCGAAGAGGGTGTGAATACAGTGTAACCCTGAGTCTTGCTCCTGGCAACTATTGTACTGATCAGACTTCCGGGCTGCGTGGTTAGTCTAAAGTACGATCTGCTGAAACGAAAGCGTCACACCTTCTTCATCCGACTGTGCCTCCGGGAGGAGCCTAGCAGCCCATGCGAATTTGTCTTTTGCAAGAAATCTTTCGTGAGCGCGTTATTCCAGAGTAGCCGCTAGCTTTGGGCTCGGAAGACATCCAAAAACTGCAGAATCTGAATAACAATCAGACTGCGCCAATCAGGAATGCGCCTTAGTTCAAATGGAATCGGTACAGGGGGCTCAGGAAAACACGCTTGGCTAACTAACAAAACGTTCATGAAGTCAATAAAGTGCTCGATTTAGAGCCTCGTAGAATCCATTAAAATCCTTCTTCCTTCCGCCTGAGATTGACAGGCCGATCATAAGTGAAAATGATGTGTATTTGCTCCACCTCTATTCTCAGCAAGCGACCACAAAATCACCTATGTCGAAATTGGTACTCTGCTCCGTCGGTTCCGAAAATCGACAAGGTTATTTGCCTTGGAAACCTTACTGCATGTGCCGCTAGAGACCATCCCTGAGTCCATGCGTCGTGCGAAAACGGCAACGGTGACCCACTCCTCAGACTTCGCGCTACGCATTCACCAAACCGAAATTGTCTTCGAATAACCAAACATCGCCACATGGACATATTCATAAAGTTGTCACACTAACCTACTAGCTTAAGTTAACGCTCGCCAGCAGCATGTTAGAAGTTAGCGTCACATGAGCAACCGACTTTGTTCGAAAGAATCCCAAAGTCAAGAAACACAATATTAACTGCACCATTTAAACTTCAAAGATTTGCGTAAAATGTGGAGGTCCTTTCGGAGGAATAGCACTAACTGGCTTCTGAAACGATAGCCTTCAATTCATCCAACCCGCCAGCAGACATCTGACAACTTGAAACACTAGATGAATGGGACGGCTGTCTACCGGGTTGTTCAACCACATCCATGATACCAAGAAGAACACAAATCAGCTAATAACTGGAAAAAACGCAGCTCCCTCCGATTTATTTACAAGGAAACAACAAAAAAGCACGTTCGCTCACGTCTACAACAAATGGTTTAGAGAGAATTGCGCAGGCCAGACGACAGTTCGATTGGGCTGAGCAGTTGAAACTTTCACTTCCACCCATTGGGATCCCTAACTATGGGTCACCAGTTTGGCATGCGTTTGACTTTAGAACTATCCTTCCTGCTTTATTTCCTCGGGTTTACAGCGGGTATGTGACATTCAGTTGGAGGCTCAACGCACCGCACTAACTCGTGTGTGTAGGAGTCCACTTGTAGAGTTTGATGTAACAGGTCAATCCGAAAACAGATTGCCAGTCTACGGTGGGCAAGATGAAGCCCGATTGTCATCCGCCAGTGCACTAAGGTTTATGTGGGTTTGAAGGTTTGTTGAGTTATGTATGTTTGAAGCAGTTACATCATCTGCACAAAGCTTCGTGGTGTTCGATTTGCCCTAGCACCTTACATTTAACTCCTGTCAATGGCGGTAAATTTTTTCCAACTGATCAGTTAGCGCAGCAATGTAGTAGTGACAATCGGTGGGAAATATCTCCAGCATTATGAGGAAGAAGAGCTGTCAGCATGTGTTGTTGATGAGACTGCAGGTTGTTTGGAGAGAACTATACCCTCTGCCACAAATGTCTCAACGCCCTGTTGACCGTTCTTCGTAAGCAGTAGCTGGCAACATGGCAACTGCAGATTTGGATCTGATCAACAGTCTATAGGTGTGCATAGACTTTCATTAGATAGTTGCTGAAATATGTAGTAGACAGAGGAGTTCTTTACTACGCTGTACAATGTTGGTCAAAATCCTGTCCATAAAAATTCTTGAGAATATCTGCTTATGGAGCCGGAGGAATAGGAGAAACAACAAAAATAAATGTCCGTCCTTAGAGCTGGAAGCTCCTCCGTTAGGAGATAAGCCTTCGAACATGCATACTTATAAAAACGATCTTCCAATGAGAACAGCATATTATTTGGACCAAATATACTAATCTGAAAATTATGTTGCTTTTGACTAGGGACTCAGCTGAACCCCCGCTGAACTTGTTTGTGATATTCTTCAAGTGAATGTTCTGGACAAAAGCCGCCTCATGTTTCAGTTCTCACGATACTCAAGATAATGCAGCAGACTTTTGGAATGCAATACCCATACGATCAGTGGGGAGTTTTTGTGAGTAGCACATCCTTCTATAAAAAATCATTCAGTTGTCCGCTCTAACCCACTGTACTGCGATATCTTGGGCGAATCGATTGGGGTTTTCTGTAGTGAAGTGCAGAAGCGTTCTGGCTTCCATCGACAAAGTTGGGAACTATTGGTAGAAGATCATACTGATGTACGCTTGAACGATGCGGTTCCAGCTATGTCTGAAGTCACGAAGCATGGTAATTTGTGAGTAGCTGTGCCAACGGCGATGTGGTTAATAAAATTGTGAAAGCTGACCACTATAATAAACATCTGGCTTAGAGATGGTATACAGCGGGTTCAAAACTTAAAGTCAAATCATTTGGAACTCTGCGTCGTCCCATGTCAAACAAAGCGAATCCCATTCATAATCCACGACCACTCTCAGTCGGTGCCTCTGGGTAGTACTTCACGTGCCATGTGACACGCGTAAGTGAGTGGACTTCTGGTGCTTTCCACTTAAACTGTTCACACTTAGCCTAGAAACATATGCCGCAAGAAAAACCATCTACCTTCGCAGAAATGGCGTTTCAGCCTTCCATCACATACTGTCTCTGTTTTTCATACAATGTGGTCACTGGAGTCGGTAGATTTGCACCGCAATTTAGAAGTCTGTCCCTGGACCACTTGAGTCATCTTATATCATAATAATTTCCTATCCTATTAAATAGCGATTGAATACAGTGACCCCGGAAACAAGCAGTGCTTCTTTTTAAAAAGCCGAATTGATCAGAACTGTGCAGTTAAGCCAGTTTCGTCACAGTCAAACAAGTGAAACGAGACAAGCCTGGTCTACTGCACACAGGCTGAAAAGACATCTGTTCAAAAAGCAGGCTAAGTGCAAATTATAAATAAGAATGAAAGAAAAGAAAGTAATATTTACACACTATACAATCAACTTAAAAAAAGCAAGCCCTCTCAAATGGGAGTAACAGCAGTTTCACCTGAAGGAGTTGGAAGATCACCTGAATTAGTAGGTGCCGCTGGATTTGAGGAACATAGAATAAGCAGGCGACAGTACTGTCCCAAGAGGGGACTGTCCGTCTGGCCCGTTTCTACAGGAAAGCGGCTGTCCGGTGGGCGGCAATGTGCTCCGCTCTTTAATGCAGCAGAAGGCAGTTCTGCTTCGGTCGGACACTGAGTGGGAGTAAACGATTTAGACTGTTCCTGTAGAGAATTCTGAGGAGTATTGCAACCTCCACTTCCACCGTCTGAAACTGACGCGGACACCATAATTTTGGTAGAATCGGCTTTTTCAGTATACAAACTGGACGGCCGTACCGTAAGTCGTGGTCTGTTTTTTCTTGCTTGTGTTTTTATCGCATTTTGTTCACAACTGGGCTCAGCTGTGAAAGAGAAACGGTCAGCTGGGTCACGCTGTTCAAACATAGATTGCGACATAAGGTTAGGAGATTCTGAGGTTTTAGCCTGGGTGGTCGGTACAAAATATTGTGGTAATGACGTGGGTAAGGAACTATTGGACAAAACCGTACTTGGTGAGGCCCTGGAAAGGATAAGACTGTCACGCTGTCGTAGACGATCCGCAAGATTTGTGGGTAAGTTAGACGGCTTGTAGGGTAGTAGTCGAAGCCACCACATTGTCTCCTTGTTACAAACGGCTTGCTCAACTTCAATGTCCGCCAACTTGTCAATCAGATCACCAGTTCCTGATACAGCTGAACAGCTTCTCGGAGGGGGTTCCGATTCGGCAAAAGAGGAACGCTATGGAAACAAGTAAAGAGGCATACGACATCAGCATCATAGACGGAACGTTCAACACAATGTTTAGCAAGAGGTACACCCAAGACTGCACCACAGCTGTGTAATCAGTGTGATACTATAGCGTGGGACACCACTTTAATGAAAGAGAGCCACATCAGTATTAAAATGAGATATCTGATAACTATTAGCACCGCTTCCCTAAATTAACGAAGTGAAAAAAGTTCCTGGCTCGAAATTCTTACCACGACATGTCGCCCAGAACAAGAAACATTAAAGTTACCATTTCGGTACATCATGCCTTGATATATTCGGGAGTGTATATCACCTATCGTGATTCAATGAAGCGACAAAATCTGAAACATCCAATTGAACTGGAGCATATTCATTCATCTTCGAGGCCACTGAAATCAAATGAGTACCGTTTGGAATAAATATTTATCAAAAATCACGAATCGACTCCCCTCTCAGCATCAATCTTTGTTCCATCACACAAGGGTCATCGTATTAATTTGTTGCATTGTGTTCTATTTCATGTAGTGAAGCGTTATCCCTCATCTGCGTGCATCCGTATAGAAAATGTGATAGAACTCCAAAGAGACTCGATGAAGTTGGGGGTTGATCACGTGGTGTTTATCTGCCCACCGGACAGATTGGCAAACGTTTTGTCACCATTCAATGAGATATTACCAACAGTGCATGATGATGTTTCCTCTAATGTTGAATAAACGTCTGCAAGTCAGTTTCCAAGCTTGGCGAACAGAGCAACAGCTACCTGGTCAAGTCCCAACGAATAACTCATAGCTACCAATATTCTTTTGCAAGCTCGATAAAGTATCTCATGGTCAATAGTATGCTGGTTTTCTTCTGCACACTATGAAGCACATTGGCCACCTCGATGTCCCGCTGCGAAGAAACTTAATAGAGTTTCTTTCATCCCAATGTAATCAGTATGAAAGTCCCAAACAGGGTGAAATTGGTAGAGGGCTGTCAACGACCTCCATACTGGTCATTCTTATTGCAATGAGTATCGTTCAATCAGTAAAACCCAGACGTTTGCAGAGATAGGCAATAACTTTCACGGGCAAGGAGAGCGTAGTTGTGGATGAAATGAATAAATAGAGGCAATCGGTCTTTACATTTAGGATTTGCCAGACACATTTATCAACCAAAACTACGACGAACTCAGAATGACAGCCCAATTTTGGCAGCGGAAAGCCGTCGCATTCCAATGAGAAGAGTGTCAAGTAGCAATAGGGGCTGATGAATGACTGGATGGCATCGTATGACTCCATTCGGACACGTCGCACTCCCACAAACCACCTAGCTTTCTACCACAACGCAGTAGACGTTGCACTTGATAGGTGCACCCAAGCAGTGCCATGGACACTAGGTGGGAAAGTCGCCCTAGTCCTTCCAATTCAAAATATGATATCTTTCGCCACCCCAAGGGAAATTACGCAGCTACCAAGGTAAACGCAGCTGTGTAACATGACGTCCACCTTACCCACAAATATATTTTCTCAGTCTTGCTTATGCCAAAGTGTACAGCAAGGCGAGCGGGAATTCTGAAGTATCCGAGTCTAGCGTAATGGGTACCCCAGAATGACAGTTAGTGGGAGTATTTCGGATAATAAGGTTACCGAATCAATCGAAAAAGATTAGAGTAGCACAACAGTGAGGAATTTGAGGACAGAGGATGATGCAAGACACCTTGGTATGACAACATCGGATGTGGAAAACGAAATTAATAATGTGCTGTAAACGCGTTTGAGCGCCAGGCAGGAATTTGGAATATACACTTTGGACCGGTGGACAGTTATAGTTTATGGTAGTTGAATGACTCAGGAGAGGCTTCATAGAAATGGTCATCGTTGATCGCCCGAAGCCATGGCGATGTTCAACCACCTTCTCTAAGGTAAAGATGGTGTAAATTCATTTTTCCAAAGATCTAGGTGTTCCGATGCCGGCTTACTCTAAACAAAGTAATGTAACGGAATGTTTGGGGCCATTAACCGTGGAGACACTTATCTATGCGAAATTCTCAGTCGTCTTTGAGGAACGAGCTGCAGGATGAAGTGTACTTTGTGGATAAGGATGATGCGTTAACATATCGCTTAGTATCATTAACCCAAGGCGTAATCCCCCAGGATTGTGCGGCAATATAAAAAACAACCACGAAAAAGTGGACAAACATTTACCGCCCACATCATACATGCCACTCTGAGAAATTCCGCAACAAAATCCCTCAAACAAGTAGCTTAGACCTTACTCGGTATAGTCTCAGCAATTCAAATTCAGCTGTATAAGTTGAACGACACTTCTCGTTTAGATGGACGATAGACCAGGTAGGTAGTAGGCTGAATTTTTTCCAGTGGTGCCCACTATTACTGACCCACTTTCAGGAGACAAACGATGGTAGCATGAGGGAGGCGATCACCTAGCGTATCATGGCACACACCATTCCCCTGCCATGACAATACGGATTATTCGAGTTCACTGTTTTGTATGAAGACGATGTCACATTGCTTGATTACATTCCAGTCAGTGATTCAGTTCCGGCTTCACTAACACAGCAGAAGCAAAGTTACACGCGTTATCGGACCGAAATTCAGATTACAGGAATACGTGAAGCACATCAGAAAAGCACTGACAGTCACCAAAAACCTTTATTCTAGTGCAGGAAACATTTAACTGAAGTATGGTGATTCAGACTCAGGTTGAGAGTGTATGGAAGTACAGAAGACTGCCAACACCTAGTACCCTGAAACCGAGCACAGTAGCCTTACCTTACAGCCGAAGTCCATGGATACGGCATTGGGCTCGGAATGGATTCCGTTGGAATCCGAAAAACTTGCCTCCCGCGACTGCGTACCCCGAACCAAGGAGGTTGTTCTTAAAGGTGGTCGGGGTGGTCGAAGTACCGGTGCTGTAACTGGTAGACAGCAACGTTCTGACAGAGCTTGAGCGTCAGCCGATGGTGCCGCCATGGAGCGGTCCACTGAAGGGGCTTGGTGAAGTTTGTTTAGGCTCGGAACGGTCACCTTTGGTTGACTCCGAAGCTTTGTCCCAACAGCAAAATTCATTGGGGGTGGTAAACCAACATTACCAAGCGGCGCAGTGGAATGTAGGTGTGACGGAGAGAAAGATTTGGTGTCGGAAACAATCTCCTCAGGAATCCGCGCGGAAATTAGTTCTGTCGCTCCGACTGACGACCAAGAATTGCGGATGCCAGAGAGCAAGATGTGTTTTTGGCTAGGTTTTGAATGGAATCAGGGCAGAATTAGTTCACTAATGTTTGATCCCAATCTTGTTTTATTTAAATGGTCAGTTTACACAAGTGAAGGTGGCAGGTGATGATGTCCAGAATATAGGGAAGTAAAAAGTCAGAAAACAGGGATGAGATAATGATGTTACAGAGGAAATCAACAACAAAAGTGGTGGGTCCAAGAACCAGAACGGATCAGACTTTGGGCGAAGCATATTGATTTATTTCTTCTCTTCCTGAAATTGAGAAATACAGTTCACTTATAACTCTCGTACATTAATACATAGAGCCCATGTGAGTGCCATTCGTATTGTAGGTGTTTCATTGACACTTGGATTGCCCATCTATCGACAACCCAAGACAATTTCGATAATCTTATCCTATAATTACTAAAGAAAGGAGAAAGGTAAAACTGCAACACACAAAAGCGTCGTTTGCGCAAACACCTCACTCGTATGGAGTTACCTTTATTAATCAATCAACTTTATGAGAATAGCAATATTTAACTAATTAATTATTGGTCCCGGGGCAAACATTTATGGCCGTATGACTTGATACCGCGGACGAAGTCTATCTAATGCTTGAAAATCAAGTGCATGAATACTGTTCGATCCGAGTGGTGTCAATGGCCCTGGCACAGGACAGGCGGAACCAGTGAAGTATCGTGTACATGGTGTCTCCAGTGGCACAGGATCCCCAATGACAAGTTGAGTTGTGTCCATACAATCACAAAGGATACTGTTCACGTGGGGCTGTCACAGGAACACGTGATGACGGAACTGCTGTCCGTTCAAGCAAATATAAGGCCACCAATCCAACCGCTGGTGCGACACCCACTGAGTATACCGCCAACGACATTTCGGAGTTTCTGCCGAATCGCCAATCAAAAGACGTTTACGAATCGTGCTACCAGCACTATGTAAATCCCGTCGATATCAGTCTGGATCAGCAAGATAAGGCCTGAGAGGCTCAGCTCCACTGAAGAGGCTTCTGCCTCCAATGTTTCCAGTCGTCCAACTATGAGTTTGGGGAAGTCTTTACGTAGGCTGGGATTGCTAAATAGTGAAACAAATGCCTGCAGTCGAGAGAATCTCGAGAAAATAAATTCAAGTGATTCGGACTATAGCTGCAATACCTGTTCTTCTAAATATGCTCATATCTGTACCTGACTTCCAACACAAGCGCATTAGGACTCCAAACTTTGATTCCCTGGATGTCAATAGCTTTTCCGCGATGGCTAGCAGCCCGTAAAAAACAATAGCCTTTTCCATGTCATCGCGTACGAACTGAAAGAGTAGAGCTCCCTCAACTGAACCAGTTGAAGTTCCCCGCTATCGCCTCACTGACACTTTCATCGTGACTGCTCTTCATGGAGAAGAGATGCAGAAGATGCAGACGAGTGTAGCCCATAGAAAACCCCTATCGATCTAAATTAATTTGGTGTGTACAGGCTGATTCCAATTTCAAGCTGAAGTAAAAATCACGATCAAAGCTCAAGTCCGTTGAAACAGCATTGAATTTATTGACCATTTGCTAGATTAACGATGCCACGCGTAAAGACCTCATCTGGTTGCAAAGCATGGTTATTTGGTTCGCACACGGTGAGTCGCCGAATAGGACATCACCACTATCCTGAAAATTCCTTGAGCGCAAGCTGTTTTATGAAAAGGGAGTGGTACGGTCCGGTGTTGTTGTTGCCTGAGAACTTTCTTCTTGCTTGAATAAAGTCTGCTACCTCGTCCTGACCTCGGGTAGCAGTATGGATTCGACAAAGCAACTATTCGTGATCCATTCTAACGGTCCAACTCCGTACCGAGGGGTAGCATCATGAGGCAGCAGCTAAGAAGAATGTTCTCATTGTAGGATATATATATCAAGGAAGTTCAAAGAGTTCACATACTCAGAAACGTCATCTAAGAATATGGACAATTGGAATCTTGAACAAAACGAGAAGCTTTCATAGACTGCTAAAAATCTCTCAATGCTTACGCCTTCTCATGAGCCAATACTTGGGTTTGTGTGAGCAAACAACGGATGGACGAACATTTTTCGAGAAAGTCCGTCTCAAATCTCTAAGATTATAAAGATTATAACATGAATTAAACAGAGCAGAATTAAAATTCAGAAACCAGAAACCAACCCAAATGGCTATCGATTATTAAACATTTCGGTTCAGGTCACCAATGGGATGACCTTGGGAAACTGCTGTTCACACCGATCGCAGGGATGTTCAAATGGCAACGGGGACAAGTGCAGTATTACTTGGAAAACCCAAAAATGTAGCGCCTCCGTCACCATAAAGTAGTTTTGATAACAATCCAGACATTTCCGGAATCACCGAAGCAATAGGGCGAACTGCAAGTGTCCATTCTGCAACCAGTAACTAAGCCCAAATCTGTGTTCCGTCGGCGAAATATCAATTTTTACAGTGTGTTTTTGACCACCAAGATAGAGGTGTTCATTTATGCACGGTTTATAAATTTCAGTAGCAATTCCACCTAAATTTTATAAAGAAGACAAATATTGTGGCTGAAAATAGAGGAAAACTGGCTCAAATCGAGTCACTCTTCTAGTATAAATACATTAAAATTTTCATCTGTCAAATGTAGGCCGTCCCTTCAACAGACATGGCTGAACTATATACAGTCTTGTCATGTGTTAGAGGGCACTTGACCTCGAAAGGGTTCGCTTAGATTCCAGTTCCTTGCTGCTCTTTCCCAATATAAATATTTATTATCGTTTTAAGCAAGCGGCCAAAAAATAACCATGTTTTCATGGATGGGGCTACTGATAAGATTGGCGAAAACTCTTCGACAGCCCGGAAATTTCCAACCATTATAAAGAACCTAAAAGAAGTGGTTCAAATCCAAGCAAGGCCAATGTCCAGAGGTTAACCCTTTCGTTACTTCCCTGAAGAATGTCCACACTTTTATTCAGTAACTTGACAAGGTTACTGATCAATTTCATGTGGTACCTATATCTCACGAAAGAAATACTACTAAATGTGCTGCAACTGGGACACTGGATGGAATATGCATGCACAAATTTTATTTAAACTGACAAATATTCCTGGGTGGGTAATAGTAAATATCAGTCAATTCCACACTGCATGGATGCATTATTGCAGTTTTTGGTCTCTGGCGGCGTTAGTCCAGAGAATGTAACAATCATGACCTCACAGACGTTGCCATGACAACTAATCAACAAGAGTAAACACTCCTGCTTGTCATGACATAACAAGAGAAACCAGAAAAGGGGAAAATCATCGTAGCCGCCTCACCGGTTCAAGCCTATATTTCTGGTAGAAGTGTGGTGAGCACTAGTGATCCCCTCAGATCAGAATTGACTGACAGATTCAATAACGGGGCCGAGTAGAAAAGAAGTGGTGATGTTCCCACATCTTGTTAGTTGATGATACAGTAAGCAGTAACACCACTCTCTCCCAACACAGGGAACAGGTGATCGGAGATAAACAAAAAATTCACCTATTGTTTCCCAACCTAAATCCCCAAACAATGACTTCTCAATCGGTTCCAAGCATTGTCCAAGTGATTAAACAAAACATTGTTTACAACACACAAGAGGACATAAAAGCAGGGCTAGTAGCAAAGTCCAAGAACAAAAGTTCGTTTACGAGTGGAGCCGCGTATATCGCATTCTGACAGACGAACAGGCGACATCCGATTTGCTACGTACTGCTCAAGTGTGAACGTAGGTGCATAGATAAGTGTTATTTAACTGAAGTGACCCTTGAGATAGTGTTTATCACATTCAGAAGTGTGCAAGATAGTGCTGGCATCTTCAACAGGTGTCAATATATGCGAGAAGTTCTTGTATTGTTATCTCATCCTCCCTCATGCAAGGCTGATAGACAGTGACGTTAGTTTGCAATTGTGGCCAGTCGAAACTGCAAAACAAACTTGTGTCCAGAAAGAAATCATTCCGAGTTGGCCCTACTTTGGTGTTAGTTCTTGTCACATTGGTCTCACTCATTTTAGAACATTTTCATACACTTCGACCAACTTTACTGCCTTTCCAGGTAAGCTAGCACCGCAACTGTCTACTCCGTATTTTATCTCCAGAGCGGAAATTGACGGGCCAATTTATCGACTTTCATTCAACTTATTCATTCATCAATTCGTCAAATTTCAGAACGCCCGACCATTGAGTCGTTAACTGGAGGCTTGTGAGATTTGAATTTATACATTCTTCAGTTAGCCGCTCACACTATGATGACAGGTGGTAACATGGCAAATGAAGTCAGATCTAGTGCGTGCCGCATGAACGCATGTTGCCAAAAGGTGTGAATACAGACTATTCTTTGGAATGAGCGGAGCTGTGGGTACCCTTGAAAAAAACTGCGCCGTCATAAAGCAAAAGAACAATCTCTAAGGCTGGATGTTATAAAACTGAGAGACAGTGAGTGTAACAGTACTTCACGAGGTACCAACCAAGGGATCCTGGAACCCGTGTGTGGATAGCAGTCAAAGAGGAATTAGGAGAAATGAAAATACGCATTCTTAAAGTTGCACCGGGGACAACTGGAATGAAATAGTCAGCGCAAAAGGATTGGCTTAGATGAAAATGGTACCCTGTTATCATCCATGGTTGAACAGCAGCTTTCAGTAAAGTATTGAATAACCCACCAAGCTTTACGGCGAAAGAGGAATTTCGAACGTCAAGAGGCAATCTTATAGGAAGTTTGAATAAGCTGCGGAATGGAACGTGCAACAACCCGGTCGTACGCGAATCCGCAGAGTTTTTGGAACACTGAAAGAAGTTTTTGAGTCCAAAACTGAAGACATTCTGACCGGTCAAAACCTGTGTTCTCAACCAGTGCTCAGACGGCCGGCGGGAATCGAAAAGGATCAAAGAAACCAAATAATGTAACATACGGGAAGAACTATTTCGAGGATCGGGCAAAGTTTGGAGACATAAAATAAGCTAGTGGACCAATGAAAAACGGGAAGGTCCGTGGTAACATAGGGTATGCAGAAGAATATAAGATAAAGTGCTTCATCTAGTCCGTCCAGTATTTCTTTAAACGTAAGGATGCTTGTGGAGATTTCGTCCTGTAAGTGAAGCCAATCTATGCTGAAAAGCCGAAAAGCACTGTACAGCTGATTCATCCTTACTGGCAATCATCAACAGTACGCATCTCACGAAACTCCGAAGAGTCTCGAACCCGCGACCTCCGGGCTAATAGTGTGAACACTTAACCGTTCGGCCACGAGTGGCTGATCAGCAGTGTGACTGACTCGCACTTAGACAGGATATAGCGCCGTTCATCCTTCAATCACGGGATCCACATCACGGGGTAACACGTGTTGACTCGCTCCTCGAACAACGACTTCTCAGCTAGAAGTTTCACTCATCGGGTGAAATTTATTCTTCCACCGTTAGTGTGAGGACCAAATCTCCACAAAAATCCCAAATCTCCTCACACTACTAACAAGCGTAAGGATGTTTCATAGGACCACAACGATAAGATAAATACAGCAGAAATACCACGAGAACAAACAACTGTTCTATGTCCTGTTCGTTGACTAAACCAAATCCTTAAATTTGGCGAACAGAGAATCGGAAGGTGGGCTAACCAAACAAATTTGCCGACCTTACCAAGTGTTTTGGACAAAGACCATTGTTCCAGTCTGCGCAAGCATGCCTGCGAATTTCAGCGTTGAGACGGGGACAAAATAACACCAACTTTACTGAGCTCATATCTAATTGCAGTGTTTCACAAAATTCGTGAGGTTATTCACCACCGTCTGGATAGTCATCCTTTCTGTTCTATGCAAAACGCCTTTCAGTCAAACGAAAGCTAGATGAATCAAAGGTTTTCATGTGGGTTTTTTTGCTGACGGTTGCGCTCCATTGTAACCTTGGGGAGGAATTATGCGAACTAACGGAATCACATAAGTTCGAAGCACCCAGTTTTTGGCGAAATACACTCATTTGCATACCAACTTGATTGTGACAGGAGACTCACCTGAATCTGTCGTTTGCGATTTGGTTTAATTATAAATATAAGTGAAACGCTCGCTTCTATCACCCGATTTTCGAGGGCGCCAGGATTTTTTAGGAATATGGTAGTATAGCAGCCTGTTGCACGGATTTCCGCTACGTTGACAGCACCAATCACTGATTGAACAACCAACACAGAGTTGAGCTCGCGGATATCGAAGGCTAGCATCACATTTAGAATGTTTCAAAAGCGTACTGGAAGCAACTACTATTCGCAAACGAACAGAACAATCGCGGTGTAACGTGTATCATACACCTAAATACGGTAGTGGGACGCCAAAAACATTCTGGCATCATGTCCGGATTCTTGGCCGACTTTATCTGCAGCGTCTGCAAATGAAATTGTGCGTACATAGGTCGGACTGGATCCCATGTATGATTCAGAACTTAAAGATTTAAGGAATCGTGAGCATCTTGATTCGCGACAAGCTGCACTGGTTAGGGCGTGTGAGACGCATAGATACAGATCACGTTCTCAAACAACTGCCATACTGGAGGTTGAACAGCGGTCTTAAAGGCCATGGAAATCCGAACCTGTGGTATTCAGAGAGCATTCATGTGATCTTAGACAATGGAAAAGTGTGTCGCTGGACACAGACAACTGGCGAGAGGTCTTATTTGAAAGTGTGGCGCGTTTCGAGATTAAAAGCTCCTCGATACTCCAGCAGAAACGATCAATTCGTAAGCTGATCAGGCGAACGTAACAACATCAAAACCATAAAAATTATAGAGGTATACAACTTGTGGACAGATATTCGAGGACGAAATCGAACTTGCAAGATACTAGAGTTCCCAGGCCATATCGACCGCGAAGCGTCGGTTGGCGAGTTGACATAAGTCTCCTCCGGTTCCTAACAGAAAATGTCCCCCAACTGCACGTGAACCACCCGCTTAGCTATGGCAGCTGGAATAGTCTATCTTGTGAAGTCCCCTGCGGATATGCTCGCACGGTGTTGTGTCCGCGGAATACGGCACTATACTTAAACCTAAAAGAATTTCCCGACGAAACCACCACCTCATTCCTTAGAGCGGTACCAGTGGTTATCGTAGTGCTATTATATTTGGGCTAGATGAATGGCTGTCAACAAATCTGCTAATTTGTCCGCGAATCTTTCCTTTCGAGTTCAGATTCCGATTCTCAAGCCCACCCACCGTAAGCTCATGAGAGATTCGGAGAAAGAAACATAAAATACAAAACGCTTTCATCGTACGCTCTCACTTGACCTGCCATGGATTCCAAGACGCAATGCTCGCTGTTATCCCCCTAGTTGGGAATAGCTTAGTTGCTCTGTAATTTCTACACAGCTTGACCGGCTTGACAGGCTCATAAAAGGGTGCTTTGATATACTGAAACCTATCCACAAGCGAAACTAATATCTCTGGTATTAGATAGAAACCTGTGATCTATATCTTCTACCCATAGTCCTGTACCCACCTCTGGTGATAACCAAGAAGCAGGTCGCATTTTCATTCCGATTCTATACGATATTGATGCGGGCGCTATCCTAAGCCTTTTTGAGAATGAACAGACGTTCAATGCTGTACAATTCAAGCACTTCAACCACGAAACATGTACGCAACGCACAGCGTTTCATCAAACAAAACAATCTAGAGCGCATTTTGACAAATTCTTGTGCGCATCTAAGCGAACACACCGTGAGTCACCAGGGACACCATGAAAGCCAGTCTGATATGTCCTGGTAGTGATTCAGTGGTACCTGCGGCATCAGTGGTACCCAAGTCAACCGTTTCCAAGTGGATACTGAATAAAACCATCTTTTGAACAACCAGGAGCATAGCTTTGAGCCCATGGCGATGAACCCATGTAGACCCTTGCCAACATGATTAATCAGATTGTGTTATTTTTGGGATCATCTCACCTGTGGAACAATCTCTCGAGGGAAGCAGCACTGCAGTCCCATGGATCGACGGGCATTGCACGTGGTTTTGCTCATTGTAGGGCTGCATCTGCTTTTCGTTAGAAATAAACTGTGTTTCGAAGCTAATCGAAACTGAGGAGACATATTAAAAAACTATACACCTCAGCAGCATAGGAAAAAGACTCACAACGAAAAGTATCTACCCGTTTAAAGTTAGGTAGGTTTGCCAGCTTAGTTGAGAAGAACTGACATCCTTTAAAATGTACATTCAAGAGTACTTGCAGATAAATCACAGCTGTTTCCGTAAGCTTATAACGATCAATTGCAGTTACATAGAACAGAGACACTAAAGTAGTGTGAATAGGGGGTTGAAAACATTTTCTGAGCCAGTCTCGTATCCCAGCTATTTGACAGACTGGGAGAAACTCAGACAGCCTGGAGCTAGCTAGCCTGTGCGTGGTCGCAAGCAATTCTGCGCGCAGTGAACAAAGAATCGATACGGTACTCACGAGGAAGTAAAACAAGAAAACAATGCGTAAAAATACCACTACACGGGAGTACCATAGAGAACGAATAGAATGTAGGGCCAAACAAATGTTGGTGTATCCCACGAGGGTGATATGGATGAGGAATGATGCATTATCGGTCAATCGAACGAACCTGTGATAGTCACGATTTTATTGACTAGACCATGTTGGGTCCTATTTAGGAACCATAATGAAGGCGTAGTTCGGTATTTCGTCTATTTTACGATCTATTTTACACGTTTTGCAGTACGTTTGTGTACTGTCTAATTTTCAATGAAAACTGTGTTGCTCTCACAGTATCGGTCAAGCTAATCAGCAGGACTAAAAGTGTTAAGTGTTGACATACAGGAAAGTCACTGAACTATTTCAAACCTGTCCACAGGAAACGAAAATAGGGCAGCGACATTAGGATCAGTTGACGTTTAAGACAATTTTGGATTTCAGCAAATCGTTCACGACTATTTGCAAGCGAACTCGAACTCACGACCTCTTAATTACCGTTCTACGAACTGTGCTCCACGTTCCATCAAGTAGGGTTTCACACTGATTCGCCACACCCCTGCCCAGTAGGTGTACATCGGCGCCCCTAGTGAGCCTTAATGGGACTTCCACATTGGACAAATGAATGTGGAGTTCAAAAGCATATGTGCTCCGCGGTAGCTCAGTTGGCAGAGCACTAATTCGACAAGCGATAGGTCGCAGGTTTCAGTCACAAACATTCTGTCTTTTCTTTCACATCATGTGTACTTGAGTCATCCAAATTTTCGTCTCCTCCTCCTTGATCAACATCAAGGAGCAAAACTCCTCTCACAGGGCCACACGTGCATGAATAACGAGAATTAAGGAACGATCGGCGATGAACTAAACCTCGTTGCCAACAATTCAGCTGGAAAACAAATGTAACGTGTTCGTTCTCGGACATAGCTTCACCCGCAAACCTTGTAAATAAAAACCAACGATTGCATTGGCAAAACCAAAGGGATACTTATACTAGTGATATTTTACTGGATGGATGTACGAAGCTGAATGGAGGAAAGTCGGGTGATGATGGAACCCTTCGGCCCAACCATGCATTAAGTGGAAGCAGAACAGCAAAGTACAAAAAGATGTATCCTTAGAAGAAAGATATCTCTAGTCCATTGGTGTCCATTGACTGACAAGGCTTGTTAAACACGTTTATGAGGCTGCTGGAACGCCGCCTTGAATCTCCAGAATCCATTTCATGACTACTAGGTCAACGTATCCGGTTCTCAGACTGCAGTTGTGTGTGTCATTGTGTATTTCAGTATTCGACTACACTTGACAGACAACCAGAACTACTGGGCGTGGTTGGTTCTTGCGGACAAAGACAGGTTTCATAGAACACACACGATAGGAAAAGGAACACCGTAGAAAGGGAACAGCGTTGATTACATAGCTGTTAAGTGACCAGGAAATATCGGCCATATAGTAACCATAAGATCAGCATGTATGTAGGGGTTTGTCTTTTTCGGAGTGAATTCTAAAACTGTTTTCCAATAAGATAAACACCCGAACCCATCTAGTGCAATCACCTGCGACAAAGAGATGGCCACTATCTAAAAAAAATCCCGCTTCCAATCAAGGGGTCGACTACACTTGACAGACAACCAGAACTACTGGGCGTGGTTGGTTCTTGCGGACAAAGACAGGTTTCATAGAACACACACGATAGGAAAAGGAACACCGTAGAAAGGGAACAGCGTTGATTACATAGCTGTTAAGTGACCAGGAAATATCGGCCATATAGTAACCATAAGATCAGCATGTATGTAGGGGTTTGTCTTTTTCGGAGTGAATTCTAAAACTGTTTTCCAATAAGATAAACACCCGAACCCATCTAGTGCAATCACCTGCGACAAAGAGATGGCCACTATCCTAAAAAAAATCCCGCTTCCAAATCAAGGTGGCTCGGATACAAGAAGAATTCGCAGGAAAATAAGCAAACCAGTCCCTGAATTGAATATCAGCTTGGTCAAAGTTTACTTTTAAACTCATATGAATGACGTGACCTCATCGGATAGATACTAATCACCGACTAAACTGATTGAACCGTTCAGAGTGACCTACTGAGTGCCATCATACTATTCCAAAGCAGCCCAACAAAATGCACTCTCTACGGGGTTTGTCACGACCCACAAATCCTCTAGGTCAAAGTGTCTCTAACAAGTGGCTGTACAATTTGTGTAACGAGTTTATTTACTGGCGTCATCGTCTAAATTTTTGCAGTTCGCTCTTCATTTGGGATCACGCGGGACAAGACGACACTGACCACGAGGGGCTCATTCGAGTGCCCGATTCCGGCGGCTTTATCATATATATGAGCACAGAAAATCTGAAGATAGTAAGGCTGAGTATTCTGGATGAGGCCGGTGTGGTTAATTGACTCCTTCGAGTTTCAAATAACACGCACTGTTATGTACAGGAGAGAAAACGATGACCATAAAAGCTGAAGGCAGTAGACCTACCTCTCGGGTCGTTCACAACGCCTGAGTGGGCGGCCAGAAAAGTCTGAACACGACTGTTTCTGTGCGATTGAAGGGTATTCAGCGGTATCGAGCAGTCGAACGGTCGCATCATCGGCATTAGGAACGCTTTTGGTCAACCCAATAGGTATGCTTCCTACAAACAAAACAAATTATTTAAGATGAGCAGAGTGCGGAAAGCATCATACTGCGGTAGGGATAGAGACGATTGAACTAGGCAACGCAAAAGAAGCAAACAGATGCCGTTGGTCGCAGGTAAATCAGACCATTCCAATGGAAGCAATACCACTAGGAGTGGTCGAAGTGGGAAGGTAGAATAAAACAAGTACTGGTTTGGAGATTTAACGATAAGTTGGAAAAGCTCTCTTTCCGCCTCACAACAGGTAAAGGTTGGGAACGATCACATAAATAAGCACACACAGCTATCCGATGCTTTACAGAGCAGCAGGATCCGGAAAGAAATACGACCCCCAATCATGATACGACACACAGCAAAAAGAAGTTGCACAGCGCAGGTACGTCAGCAGTGACTGCTATGTCAAGAATGATTCTGTCCGCTCTTGAACCGATCTATCGTTTGCTTGATTTACCACTCCAAGTAAACAGCTAATCTTGCAGTCAGCCTTCTCCGTTCATACGACTGAAGTGGCTCCGAAAAGACCGACTCCATGTAGACCGTTTCAAACACGTTGAGCGAAAAGGCACTGGTGAGCTAACATAGATATCCAAGAATTGAAAGATGAGGAAGTTCTGTAACAGAAACTCCACGTTAAGTACACCAACCCGTAAACAGTAATAAATGTTATTCACTTTATCTGATTACCATTTATTACAGTCTTTAGGTGATTAACGAACTATAACTTCCAGTACAACTATGGAACGAAAATTAGTCTAATAGAAACGTTTAGTTCACTAAACTGAATTCAGGCCAGCGCTTATTTTCCAGTCCAGCATATGATGTGCAGATATTCAACACGTCACCCAACACAACTGTTAAAGGAATATGCGAATATTTTCGACTTTGACCTTAAAAAATTCCTCAAACATTATGGAGCGATAAGAAAGTGCGAAGCACTAATAAGTTCAGTCCAATCTAAGTGCAAAAAACAGTACAATTCAGGTTATTCGAGGTGCTCTGTCATTCACCGTTAGATTTTTTCGCACCTCTTAGTTTGCTTCCAAGTAACCCACATCATTTGGGAAATTTGTTGAATCCGTGTGCCATTTTGCTCCATCTTCTATTTGTAACCGATATGTTCGATCGCTGTGAAGAACAGTCTGATTACCAAGTAGGCAAAAGAACTGAGGAGACCATTAAGGAGGTACGGGCCTATGTGTTACTAGTCGGAATATCATTCCTATGTCTCGGTTATTCACAAAATAATCACCAACTATACCCAGACAGTGTCAATCTGAAGGAACCGACCATCACTGCTATAACAATATGACGTGAAAATGACATCCCAAATTCATTCTATTGTGAGTTCAGTTGTACTGCATTTAATCTTCCATTTTCATATTACCCTAATCACAAACCAAGCTATTTGAACCGTGTGGATTGCACCGTTTTATCCGACAGAATGCTTCGGTTAATGGACAGATGTGATAAGAACGCCTGTTTACTGGTTTCGGTGTAGCACGTTTCACCTAATCAGCCGACAGATATTCAGATTTCCATGTGTTCCAAGCAAGGAATAACCCGGCGAACCTACCCGAGCAAGCTTGCAGAACGTGAGTGGATTACGCACGATACCCAGTCACTGCTCGCTTGTAATGCAGATTTTGTTGTATCTACCGGTTATCTTAAAACGCTGTACGGAGCAGTGTTCAGCAGCATTTCCGACTTCGAACGATGTACTGAAAATTTAAAGCTTTCAATTTGAACGAGGAGGGGAAAAGGGGAACTCAGAAAATTCAAGCAACACTCGGAACACAAGCTATATAAAGCTGTCCTAAGAAGCATATAACCATAAACCACCTCAAGCTGGTGAATTCGATTCGTAAGGAACGTTGGTTATGACTAAGTATTTGCGAAACGGAATCTAAGTTTTTATTTTTTGGGCTAGCTCCTGATCGCCTACGTAAACACCTCGTGCCAAAGTGAAACTAAGTGAGAGGCGCAGAGAAGGGTTTCTGATTGTTTAAAAGATTCATAAGAAAAGAATGAGCTCATGACAAATAGTTTTGCCAGACAGGTGGAAAAACCTGGAAAGAATTATTCTGGTCGAGACATACAATACACATTGACAGTTCCCCATGAAGGGTTGCCAGCATAAACCGCTCGGGCGGCTAGGATAGGTGCACTGTAATTCAGATGACTCACTCGCTAGACGCAAACAACAGATTGGGAATTCAACAAAACAAACCATGCTTCATGCGACAAATACCGAAAGCATTCGTCGTGGACCTTTGTCGTCGGTGCTCTGTCATTCACCGTTAGATTTTTTCGCACCTCTTAGTTTGCTTCCAAGTAACCCACATCATTTGGGAAATTTGTTGAATCCGTGTGCCATTTTGCTCCATCTTCTATTTGTAACCGATATGTTCGATCGCTGTGAAGAACAGTCTGATTACCAAGTAGGCAAAAGAACTGAGGAGACCATTAAGGAGGTACGGGCCTATGTGTTACTAGTCGGAATATCATTCCTATGTCTCGGTTATTCACAAAATAATCACCAACTATACCCAGACAGTGTCAATCTGAAGGAACCGACCATCACTGCTATAACAATATGACGTGAAAATGACATCCCAAATTCATTCTATTGTGAGTTCAGTTGTACTGCATTTAATCTTCCATTTTCATATTACCCTAATCACAAACCAAGCTATTTGAACCGTGTGGATTGCACCGTTTTATCCGACAGAATGCTTCGGTTAATGGACAGATGTGATAAGAACGCCTGTTTACTGGTTTCGGTGTAGCACGTTTCACCTAATCAGCCGACAGATATTCAGATTTCCATGTGTTCCAAGCAAGGAATAACCCGGCGAACCTACCCGAGCAAGCTTGCAGAACGTGAGTGGATTACGCACGATACCCAGTCACTGCTCGCTTGTAATGCAGATTTTGTTGTATCTACCGGTTATCTTAAAACGCTGTACGGAGCAGTGTTCAGCAGCATTTCCGACTTCGAACGATGTACTGAAAATTTAAAGCTTTCAATTTGAACGAGGAGGGGAAAAGGGGAACTCAGAAAATTCAAGCAACACTCGGAACACAAGCTATATAAAGCTGTCCTAAGAAGCATATAACCATAAACCACCTCAAGCTGGTGAATTCGATTCGTAAGGAACGTTGGTTATGACTAAGTATTTGCGAAACGGAATCTAAGTTTTTATTTTTTGGGCTAGCTCCTGATCGCCTACGTAAACACCTCGTGCCAAAGTGAAACTAAGTGAGAGGCGCAGAGAAGGGTTTCTGATTGTTTAAAAGATTCATAAGAAAAGAATGAGCTCATGACAAATAGTTTTGCCAGACAGGTGGAAAAACCTGGAAAGAATTATTCTGGTCGAGACATACAATACACATTGACAGTTCCCCATGAAGGGTTGCCAGCATAAACCGCTCGGGCGGCTAGGATAGGTGCACTGTAATTCAGATGACTCACTCGCTAGACGCAAACAACAGATTGGGAATTCAACAAAACAAACCATGCTTCATGCGACAAATACCGAAAGCATTCGTCGTGGACCTTTGTCGTCATGATGCAACAATAACTTCTGTGTACCAACCAAACTACGAGAGGTCAGAAATCCCATAAAAAGGTATATGGGGAAAAACAGAAGCATGTTGCACGTCGCTGTGCGAAACGATGGTCGATGGAGGATGACTTGATGATAGGTGAGTGACCTGACGCAAGGCGTGTAGACCCGACAAAGCTGTAAGCCGACAGGTTGACGCACATGTGTCGGCTTGAACATGGAAAAACAGCATGAACGAGGATGTGGACAAGTAAACACCAGCTTAGTGACAATTAGAGTTGCGCACCACGGTGATGCCTCAGAAAGATATCGAATTCTGTACCTTCAAGAATTGCATGCTGAAGAGGTAATGAAGAATTTTTCGCACAACACAAAGGAAATCGTATTGTGGGAGAAAATAATTACAGAGTCATTTATTTACGAACAAGCGTACAACTTCGTGTTGTTCTCTCAATCAATCCTCCCCATGTCATTTGCTCAGGCAATCAACTGAGGAGAAATTTCACGACGGAGAACACGTCGTAATAGCTAATGGTAGTAAGACCGAGCTTAGTTCCCCGTGATAGTATGATTCAAGTAAAGGAAAGTATAAAGATTGTAGTCCTTCTCTTTGGTTGCTAGATGACCTTTCGGTCGTTGTGACACGAAGTTAAATTAAATAAAAGGAGCTCATTTGGGAATGTCAACACCAGAACTCTTACAACGAAGAAAAAACGTGTTTACCTAATGAATTCGTCAATTTGATCGAGTTGCGTCATCTATAGGTTGAAGTTTTAAAACCAACTGAGCCTTGAAAAATGGATATCCAATATTCCACGAATTTAAACCCATAATACGACTATTGGACTTGTTCGCCAGCTCTTGATCGCCAACAACCGCAGAAGGACGTTAGTCGTTAGATTTTTTTGTCATATCACCATAAACACCAATGTTCAACAACGATGCTTTAATGCCCTACGACATGAACTACATTCCGGTAGGCAGTTTAGTTTATTAACAATTAAAAAAATTAGTGAATGTAATTTCAATGCTCTCTAAAGCATATGTACAGACGTGAAGCCATCTAGTACAAATAACTTTGAAGAGGTACAATCTGGTATTCACAGACCCATCAAACAGAATGACTACAAGCCACATCGAATGAACTGGGAGTTAACCGAAAATGTTCGTTGTGACTGGTCGAAATATAAACAAACCGCGATCAGGTAATCTAGCTAAGGAGCCACGGCCTGGGTTAACTTGAAGAAAGCCCTGTTATTTGTTGTATCGTTACAGTATCGTTACACACTGAACGGTTGCTTTCCCCCTAAGAGAAACCACTGCATAAAAACACAGTTCACTCGTAGCCACGATATGTAGATAACTGCTAGGCCATAAACAGTGCTGGGGTGCAGTGAACACTCTCATATCAGCTTAGCTAAAACCAACCAGGGTGTGATGTTATTTAGACCAGGTCACACTAGCCACAACGGAGAAATGACAGTAGTGTTAGAAAAGAGGACGAAGCTAAAAGCAGTAATCCTCATGATATCAGTCATTTTTTGTTGTTCTACAATTCATTTTATGTATGCTTTTGAGTTCTTTGTTGCATAAAACTTGCGAATTCTTAATCAAGCAGATGCAGGGGGTTCCTGAAGACTGTACGGACCCACTACCCGCGGCAGTATCAGTCATGGATACCTTTGATTAGTTATCTAATCTAGCGCAGTGATTTGGGATGAAATCAAATATTACATAGCGCGCTAACAAAATGAACCTAAACCATACGACGTGCGAAAGACGTGTCATGCTATTCGTGCCAGTTTTGACGTTCTTCGGAATTGCTGTCAGCCCACCCACCCCCTCACGGCAGATAGTACTGCACCACTGTGGTATTCATCAAGTTCTATTTCAAGTCATCGTGTGTTTCTGTTAATGCAAGCGAAAGATGCATCAAGCCACCTACATACCAAGGAAACAGAAATTTCACTTCCTACTATGATGGGCGATGAGAAGTGAAAAACAATAAATAGCACAGAAGTCTCCGATCGGGGATGCCATCAGGCCTGGACAAACATGACAAACTTGTCACCATATATCTGCAATCAAATTGAACTCTCCTTGCTTTCACGAAAAAGAGGAGGCATTTGTATTATAACATGTCAATAATCGTTGACCAGCTCACCCGAAGATTCTAGTTGTACCCACCTATTTCAGTGTTCATGAGGTAAGATCTTGCAGCATTTTGCTTCCCAACTGAATAGCTTACCCACAATGTACATTGGGTAAATTACAGCTCCCGCACTGTGACGCAAAAGTTTGACACAAAAACCTAAAAACCACTGCCGGTTCGTTCTTCCTAATCGCATTAAGATGGAGTGAGAACTGATGATTGTATTAGGATAGGATCGATCATAGATTGCAATAAAAGGACACAACCGGAGATTAAATTGAGATACACTACACACTGCATTCAGCTGACTAATGAAGAACTACGATTAATAACCACTGTTTTCACCACTTTCCAAAATGCAAAAATAAGTCAATCGCTCCATGACCATCGGACTACCGTACTAGGCAGTTCATGCCTTCATTGAAGCACCAATCACAAGGGGAAGTTTCCCGAAAATAACAATGTGGTCGATCAGTGGAGATCCCCGGGTAACAGACTTAACTGAGTGTAATCCTTAACAGATATCACTTCTCTAGAGAATACAGCCGGTTGTGTTTGTATAGATTCGTCACTAGGATAGCTATCTTAAGTGGTATCTTCTTATTTTTTTACTCTGATGGCCTAATTAAGGGCTATTGTAGGGCCAAGGTCCATCGTTTTGTCCTTCTGTTCATCATGCGAAAGATTCTCCACTCATGAGAAGCAAGTGGATACGCGAACGTTAAAGACATTACTGCAATGACGGTACATCATACACCAAAGAGCCATCAGACGGTCTGTTATTAGACATTATAGTCAAACTTCGCCAGCTAGGTGTGCGATACAAACTATAAAGGTTTATTAGCCCAGAAGACAAAAACATAAATCTTCGACGAATCTATCTAAACGAAAGAGACGATTGGCGATAGCGAAAAAAGCAACGCTCACAAAAATTTGTAGAGTTCTTTGCCCTGCTTCAGTCCGCTCCTTACAGGATTATCAATATTAATGTTCAGTAAGGCAGTCAGTTTAACTGACACAAATTGCTTCTTTGACATGCAGGAGAAACCGATATTCGCGCAAAAACCTCAGAAGAATTAACAAGAAATGAATGAAGCAGTAACAAAAAATAGTAATTTCGCAACTTCAGTCAGTACCGTGGAGAGTACCTCAACAAAAATTGAATAAGTCATGGACACTACTTTCTCCGGGGAAAAAGAACGCGATGAGGAAACGAACTGATAAAAAATAAAGTAGGTACCACGCAGTCTTACCATCCATCAAGACCTCTTCCTATGCATGATACATAGGAGGACGTATGACAACGGCATTTAAACGTTAAGATCACTTATTGAGGAATATCTGGGTCGTAATGACACGGTGGTTGCTATAAAGCGCGTGCTGTGGATCAATAATAACCACTGAAAGTAGTCTTCCGCAAAACTGAAGAGGCAAAGTTGATGATGCCAATGGTAAGTTGCCTTAAGGGCACAAAGCGCACACTGAGACGGGGACTTTCGCCAGAGTATCGTGACAAGTAGCGAGTCGTAATGCGCTAGCTAAAGAAACTGGTAAACCATTCGACTCACAGCGGTGTGGCGGAGAGTACACCAAGAGTCCGTAACCTTAGGGGTCAGAGAGCAATCGGTTCCAAGCTAACTATTACATATATCAACGTCTGAAGTCTGTTGAATAAAGTGAACGAAGCTGAACCGTATGTGGAAGGTGCACATCCCAATATTACAGAGGTTACGGTAACCATGTACGAGAAGGCGAGAGATAAGTAACCTCAGTTCACCGGATTCCGGTGGGACATTCTACATGACAGGTTTGGAAGAGTTGAATTATTCTTCCGTAAGCCGCAGGGTGTCCATATCTTAGCATCGTTCACATACTCAGACGAGCTGTCAGAATCCTCGATATGCTGCGTTAGCTAAGAAAATGAAACCAACATCACTAATTTGGTGTTCTCAGTCCGCTCAATTGGAACATATCCTGAATGGTCACCCTTGAGCCCCAAAATACGTCTATTGAGATATTTTGGTGCTCCAGCTATCACTTGGAGTGCTATTTCAGAGTAACAAGCGACTTCAAGCACAGAATCTGTGATGTTGGAAGCAACGAGGACACTAAAATAGTCTAGCATGTGACCGAACCATCACACGCTGGTCGTAACTAATGTGTGTCGTCTCTGCATGAGCTAGAAATAGAGTCGGGGTCACTAGAAACAAGTGGTCATAAACAAACGCTGGTTCAACTCCGAGCGACAAGAAAACTAGGGGATTGTTTTACTGCGCACACCGAATTAGATGTCGCACATTGTTGCAGTAGATGAACACGCCGTGTCTGGATGGGATTCATCCACCGATATCCAATAAATTTGCTCCTGTCTTAGCATCCCCGCCAGCTTCGCGATTCATTCTGTCAATTAGGAGAAGGGTCGTTCCCCAGAAGCGGAAGACAACCATAACCGAACTTTTTCAAAAAGAATAATACTAGCATAAAACCTGCAAATTACAGAGCAGCCGGCAGCAGAACTTCTAATTACACATTCGCAAGAGTGAAATCCTATCAGATGCAAAATATGTATTTATGTAACCGAGTTCCTGTGTAACAAAGCGCTTACCACGAATGAAATATGGGTGTGTTGTAGACGAAGCTATCCCTGTAAATTTCAGCAATGGTTTCAGTCAAGTCGAGCTGAAAATGCCTCTGCGCACCTCGGAAGTACGTGACCTTGACCCAGTGTTGATTTCTTAGATAATAAGTTTCTTGCATGAAGGGCACTTACAGAAAACGATATATTACCGAGATCGTTCGATGCTAAGAAAAATGTCTCACGGTGTGGCTCTAGACCCGGTGAATTTCAACGTCTACACCAACCGTATACCCCAGGCTTGCTTAGCTGAAAATCTTTAGATACACAGAGACAATCTGAGGATGGCAACGCCTTGCCAAATGAATTGGACACTTGCTTAATGCGCTTCAGTTCAGGCCTAAGCCAAATATCAACACTAAGTAAGCAAGCAAGAACTATAATCTCACGTGACGGATCACTTCTCAGGTATCAGGTCTAAGAGGACTCTCTAGTTGGGCTTGTTCAGACCTAAATGATGAAAGGATACCGAATGCTGCGGGTACTGCAGCGGAAGTTCCCATCATAAAGTTTGGAAGCAGTCCCAAAAATGTTTTCAGTGTTCGTTGGGCTAATACTCAAGTGCGGAAGACCAGCATATTCCCCTTTTCAATAAAAGAAAACGGTGAAGTCAGACCAGCACAATATCTAGTTTCCAAAAATGCACAATCCCGTAGTTATTGAGCGTTGTTCAAGACTAAATACGTTCACCTTGGAATACATCACATTCACAAAAGATGACACATGACGAAAGGCGTCTCCGGTTGCCCCGTCCAAGATAACTAAGCATACATATTCAGCGACAACTGGTGCCTGCAGCTAACACTCAGATCGGTGAATCCCAAATCAACGAAGCCCACAAACCTGGAAGAAGCACGACGTTATGATGGACTTCACAGAACAGAGTGGCTAGGGGCGACCAACGTCTTCCGTTCTTTCTTGTTCAGGAGAAACTGGAAGGACTAAGTTGTTTCAGATCGAAGCGCCTAACTTCCAAAGTTTGGGCAAAAGTATAGGCAACGTACAAGGTTGTTGAAAGGAAGGGCAAAGAAATTCCCGAAGTTAACAGTTAGATCCATTACGGAACCTCGGTCGAAAAATTAAACTTTAAAAAGGTTTCATATCATTTGGCGCATAGGTTTAATATCGCGTACTTACCTATGTAGGTACACAGTGTTTCTCCACCAAAACGATCATCTTTACTGACCCCCGAAATCGGGGCGTTCCACAAATTATGGTGGGTATGAACGGTTGTCACAGGTGTTATCTATGTTCTAACTGGTTCTGGGCACTATTTACGCGATTTTTAAGTAGTACACGAACGTTTTATTTATTTATACTAGCACATCAACTAGGAATTTCTTATCAATTGTGATTATCTCGGCAAATGCCACAAAATGTGACTGCTTTTGTTAGCCATAAATAGCGGATCAACAGCACAGATAGCGACAGAGTATTCGAGTTTAAAGGGAATAAAAACTGTTTGTATCTAGCGCAGAAGTACTGTTTGGGATTCAGATAAAACTGTTGTTACTTTCTGATTACCGGAGATGACCGGAAAAAGCTGCTTTTACAAAAACAGGTTATTGTTTACAGCCACAGCGGCGATACGGCGATTTAGATGTGAAATAGCCGCGAGCTTTATTTCATTGACATTTGGATTGCCATTTTCACTCCGTACCGGTGATGTTCCGGCATCGAAACATCTGGCGCTACACTTGGTTGACTTTCCGTTTCTTTTGCACAACTTCACCCACCTTCTAAGTTCCAAACAGAGCCTTTTGGATAGACCTGACACCAACTACACAGGTTCATCTACACCGAACCGTTCATTTCGCGTTAAACTTAGCAAGTATGCACATTTAAGCTCCAAACAACGTCAGTTGCAGTTGAATGAGAGCCGTGTCCCTTGGCTCTTGGGTAGACTGACGGCTGGTTGCTTGTATGAGAATCCATACGCAAAATTAAGGACAATCCATACTATCAGAAAGCATAAGTTTTGCGTCACCAATTATCAATATATTTTTGATCTCGCATGCTTGCTAATGGTTTCCGGAACCACTAAGAAATAGCAAGGAGAAGTATCAATATGCAGCTGATTTAGAAATGCAGTCTGGGAAAAAGAACCTAAATTGGGACGATGTAAGCCCATTCGTTTCGAATTTGAAAATGATGAATTTCAACAAACCCACATCACCACCTGTTTTAGCCTCCAACTTCATTGGCTTATTCAACTAAATCTGGAATCGATTGGAAGAAACGGAGGGTACTAAAAGCTGGATGTGGGATACTACGTAATGTACTATATATATACATATATATATACATACTGCTTGTAATCTTTTCCTATAATTTTGATCAACAAGCGCGTATCTCCGGATAGCATTCAAACAGCGACACTATGTACATAAACATAGAGATATGCATTTACACATAAATGTATATATATATATATATATATATATATATAGTATTCCAGCCAGATAAGCTCTCCCAGTTGAATATATATATATAGTATTCCATTATCATACAAACGTGCAATCTGGTAGATCTTGGAAAGAAAAGGTGAAGTGTATTTACTGGTGCAAAAACTAATTGGAATCACCCGCAAAATGCACGCGCTATGTCCACTAAATTGAGCAACTGACAGTAATGTGATAAGCGACAGGAGCCTGATGCACAACCGATCGGCTGAATGAATAAACCGACTAAATTCCACCAACAACCCGTCGGGTTGCACACCCACATCACCCTAGACTAAGTCGAGCCTAAATACGTGGCCATAGGGGGCACTTTTAGAAGCAGCCAGCTCTTTCTCTATCCGATTCCTTTCCCCTATTATGTGACTGAAGTGAGACAGCCTAGCCATGATTAACACGGAATCGTACAAACTTCTTCATGCGTTTCGGCCGGCAGATGTACCGATTCCGTCTACGTACTCGGAACTCATGCACATGCAAAGTGAACAATCCCGGGAGCAGCGTAAAGCGGACACAAACAGAACAACGCACAAAAACTGTATTTGACTACTTTCACAGCAGCTTGCTCCCTCAACCTCGTAAAATCTTATTCATAAACATCAAGCGAGATGAAACGCGTCTTGCGGCACCAACACAAATTGCCCGTCAATAGTTTGAGGTCTTCAAAACTTAAGCATCTATCACTCCCCCGAAACATCGAAAGTCCTCACTCGACGGTTTGGGTAATTCGGCCATCCTCATTTTCACTAGTAGTACCGAGTTCCGGATGTGGAAAACTGAATACCTGGAGCTGGGGAAAGTTAATAAACGCTTGTGGTTGGAACCTATTCATTCATATTTTCTCGTGAGTCGGCTGATCCGAATAACTGTGCATGCCGAGTCAGTCCATCCCAAATGATTCGCAGAAACACCGCCAACCGACCTCAAAGGAAGTTATAAGAATCTAACACTGATCATCACTTGCCTTACGCCCGCACCATAATGTTAACTAACTTTTCCTCGCTCCAACAAGTATTGTAGAGAGGACTAGCGTGAATCAACCAATGGCAGTTTTTTTTAATAATCAACCAGCTTAACTAATCGCTGAAGTGGGAAAACCGCTGCACCGCTGGCGGAAATAGAAATTAGCTCACCTGTGCAGTATTAAATAATAAGGAGACACACGCCAATATCAACGTGTATAAACATCTGCAAGTTTGATAGAAACTGGTAAACGTGAATCGGCCGCCGAATCACAACAGGGAACGTCGGTTGCAATAACCCGTGTAATTACGAAGCCGAAGCATCCATATAATGAATCTACAGTCCGCCACGCCTTAATCAATGCAATGATGCGTGCATACTGTGAGTTCTTCCACGCGCTAACACTGGGGGAACTGCACTGAATGTTTGTCTGAAATACCTACACCACGGGGAAAAAGCCAAAAGTTCGGTCGATTTATTTGTGAGGAACCCGCCTATCTGAATGGTCAGCAGATTTGGGAAATCCGCACGCTTCTGGTTTCTAGTGGTTTTAGGTTTTGGGGGAAGTAACATATCAACACCATAGAATTTCCGTTCGGTTTGCAATGTTTCCTGGAGGTCGTCTCGGCCAGAAAAGTCATCGCTGGTGGAAAGGAACGTCCTAAAAGCGAATGTGATGGATACAGCGTACACAGATACATCTTATGTATGTTAGACATCTTTGAAACAGTTTAGAAAGATACTAGGAGTAGTGAGTATTCGCTTTCCATTTCTGCACTGGAACCCCATATTTGTTGTCACCCACCGAGTAGCTGTCACATTTGCAAGCAAAGCGGAATAACGTATCTCCAAGTAAGCCACTTCGAACACGCCCATTTCTTCGGTTTGCTGCTTCCCGTCTTGTAGATGAGGTGCGTGATAACCGGTTTTCACTGTCCCTGCAACCCACACTTCCATTCACCCATAAAAGTTATTCCCGAACACCCAGCTGAGATATTTCCATCAGCTGTGCGATACCACTGCTACAGTGACCCAGCCAACAACGTTCACGTTTGCAGTACATTATGTGCTTCCGCTACGGTTGTAATTGTGGCATCTCTTCCGCGCAAAGCAGCCATTCAAGCCAACATAAACAGGGGAGCGCAGATGCTAACTAAGACGTAACATAAGACGCAATAGATTGTACGAACAGGAACTTGCATCCTACCCTGGATCCGTTAAGTGCATCGTCAACTAAAAACATTTATTCGAATCTCACATCCCGGCGCAACACAAGTATTAACACTTCCAGACGGTCAAAACTAATCCATTGAATAGGTGAGAGTTCAGAATCATTTTAGGTAGAATAAATACTCGACCCCATAGAATGAAAGAAGATGCCACTTTAAGAACGCGGATGGAAAACGACGAAAGTCGATTGACGGTAATTCACAATGAAAGCGTAAAACTGATTCGCAGCGCCCAGCATCCAACATTCTTCCACTGCCCTTTTTCCTCTGACAAGCAAAACCTTCCTGTTATGGATTCACGTCAATCATGCTTGATTTTTTTTCCTAGAAACGTCGTTACAGAATATAGGCTACCTTCAATGACGCCACGACAAAGTGCAAATGTGTGGTTAAAAAATACCCACTCATAAACCAAGTAACACTGTAACAATGTCCCCAAAAGCAGCAAGCGTTCCAAAAAATGTCGGACATGTTGGACTCTGACAGACAGGCACTCAGTAAATGGTATTTTGGTTATCCATCTTACCAACTAACGTAGTGAAATGGAAATAGACTGACATTCCGTTTTGTCAGTCTATTCTTGGCATTCTAGGAGTGAAAAATTGCAGTATCTGGCGAAACCACCTATTTGCACACAATTTTGTTTTTCGTGTGAGATTCCAACGAGCCTAAAATCTGTCATTTGTTTGAACGACAACTGAACACGCGAATGCTAAGAACACCTGTTTGTAGGAACTAGGATCCCTCAGCATGATTCCCATCAGATCTCAAAACATCATGAAACCAAACCCGAATAAAACAATGAGTTAGATGGTGATGACTGTCAGTGGCAATGATGGATGTGCTAAATAGAGCCACTCGTGTCATGTGAAGCCTGAGCCGCAAAGTGCGAGGACAAAAAAACTTTCTGGAACGAATTTAACGAAATGCACTCGCTTAATTAGCCCAATCATTCAAGAAAACTTGATGGGTTGAAGGAATGGCACTCGGCCTACTCACAATAAATCAGCCTTCCTAGTAAATCCAATGCATAAATTAGTTCACTTTCTTTTTCGTAGCGGCTAGGTTTCGAATGTGCTCAGCAGAGTGAATTGTACATTCAAAAGCCACATACTCGAATCTTCCGGAAAAAAACACCCCAAATTGTTGGTTGTACTCTCTGAACCACGTTCGATTACTAGCTGCAGGTTGGCAATTGCTGACTATCAAATGTTGCTTGCATGCTTCGCTGTTTGCCATGGAAGGTTTGAACTTTGAATTCAAAAAAAAAACTGACTAGGCATATTCCCATTATAAGAACCGGTTTTGAAGGGATTCAATCAGAAAACCAGAACTCAATGTTTTGGCAATACTCGATCGGAAAAGCGAAAGCGGAACAGCACTTTCGTTGAGGATTTTAATCGGCGTGGACAAGATCGACCTCAACAGGGTGCCTTCATGTTGGCTGCTGGCACCTGGCTTGACAAAGTTAAGAATTGATAAATTAAGAGAATACTTTTCGCTTTTAATCTTGAAATCAGGATACGACGTACTGCTCTAACGCTGTATTCACTCTCAGTCTGCCGATTAGCAACCATTAGATTAAAGGTCAACAGCTCGCCAGCTCGAATCCTCATGGGATGCCGTCAGAAACGCACCACTGACATACACAGAGAAAAAACAGTCACCCGTATTACACATTAATAGCCTCACTCGCGATCACTTTGCACAATAACGTCACCGCAACCTGTTAACTCTCAGTTTCTGTCCCACTCTCCATCCTAAGTCCTGGCAGCCACTACCTCAATCACATCTAGCTACAGGTCACTCTGTTTCTCTACCAGTGCTCCCGTTTTAAACGTGGGTTTTGTGTTCACGCGCATTCATCACTTTCCATCGTCCCAGTGATCCCAGTTTCTAATTCCTCCGCTCTCATGAAGCGTTACAACTATTCCTGCGTTTCCATCTGAGATTTCGTCCTGTAGGTGAAGCCAGTCTATGCCAAAGAGCCGAGGACCACTGAGCAGTCATTTCAGCCTTATTGGGATTCATCAGCAGTGCGCATCTCGGAAGCTACAGCGAGTTCAAACCCTAGACCCCCGAGCTGGTACTCACTTCCTCGATACACACGGACTAAGCAGGCCATGCTTCACAAAATTATTTACCCTAAATTGCTTCTTCTCTATCGAGCGCTGCGAACGGTGAGGGCGATCGCTACCTGATCCTCAACAATGTCTCGACAATCAAATCTGATTAATTCTCTGTAGGCTCCTGCAATCCAATCAGTTTCTCCAATTTTATTCTCACCACTTTGTCCACTCATTTCCGCCCTTCCCGCTCACCCTCCTTTGCATCGAATCTTCTGGTGTTACTCCCCCAATCACTCGAATGGTATGCATCGGATGTTTGCCTCTTACCCTTGATAGGTTTGACACTCGAGTGATGTCCCAACTTTTACTTAGCCTACTAATGTTCTGCATGAGGATATGCTACCACTTATCCCTCGATTCGCCAAACGAATAAACTATCCTTAGTTGGACGTCTGCCTCTACTCGATACACAGAAAACGCCAACCGACACTGACGAATGCAACTTTCTCAAAACACGTTTACCAAATATGTGTTGGCTCGCAACTCACGCAGTATCACCACCGGCATGGTCAAGGATAAACTCATTAAACTCAAGGCCTAGCAACTAATGGCGCGTCTTCCGGAAGTCGATCGTTCATAATGTGTTCACTCACCTCTCCTTCCATTCCCGAATCGGAAAAAAATGAAATATTTGCTCAATTTTTACCGACATTTTACCGACATTGGCACGATTTTTCCCATCAGCGCCGAATTATCCATCTTTAACCACCATGATCGTTAGGAAAACTCGCCAGCCTCTTGCCTACATTAACATTCCGGATCATACCTCACTTTTTTCCCTAGTAACTGTGTCTTGTGCTTCGCTCTCATTGTCGTTCACTTCTTCCACCTATCCCTCTTCGTGACAAATTCCACATGTACTCACTATATCTGAGCATAGATTAATTCCCGATCAGAACAACTACAGCTTTAATACAGCCATTTTGTTCCGAGATCCATCCTAACAAGCTGACTGCTGGTTAGGCATCTTAGCGACCAGCAACAGGGATTTAGGCGCTATTGCTCTAACTGGTTGACGTGCTCATCTCTGCTCACCTGTTCTATACTGTCTTGTGAACCCGAACTGGTGCCCCTGGGTATTTCGATCCAGTGTTTTAGAAGGACCTTCTCCCCAAAATACGGACGTGCTTCTTGCACTTTATTTGATCGACTGGACTGGAAACTTTTTATCGATAAGCTCATCATCACGGTGCTACTTTTCAGATACGCAGCATCAGAGCCTAGGTCCGCAACGTGCTGCTTCATCTCCCATTTTTTTCAACGTTCGTATATGATCTGCCTTCACCCGTTTACGGTTGCATTCGTGCGTGCATTTGTAGACGACTGTACCATTCTATGAATTCATTTCTTTCAGTGTTTTTCTGAGCTCAGTTGAGTAAAGACTACGTGCAGACCATGATCACACTGAACACCTGCAGTTACATTCGATCATCTCGAATCCTTATACGCCTTCATCTCTTTTCGCCGTTCCATCCCACGCCTCATCAAGCACCTATGGCCTTATTTCAACCCTCCAGTTGTTAACTTTTGGTTTGTCATTTTCTAACAGCTGTTTCTAGTCGATTCATATCAAATTAGTTAAGTAGTAGGTAAGCAGGTAGGTAGTTAGTCGGATTTCCGCTCCATTCCCGAAAATTCCTCCCTCGCTTTTGAACAGTTTCGATAGACAAGTTTCAAATTCCCTTTATCGTGAGATCTCACTGTCAAATATAGAGTGAGGCCTTTCCTACAAATACTCCACTTCCCAGTGAAGCTCTAGGGAAAAATATGCGTCCGATGGCCTCTTCCATCGGAATATAGCCGCACACCCTTTATTCTACCATTGATACCACAGCAAGTGTTCTTTTGAACTCATGTCCCGACTTCCAGTCGGTGCCACTTGGTAGGACTTCTCCATGGGCACATAAAGTTCTTCTAGTCTTATTTGATGCCCAAAGCAGCATACTTCTGGAGCATTCTCCTGTTTTATCCTCCCAGCCCCTTGTAACCTTCAACTATTCCAGATCAAGTTACGCTTACCATTTGATCGAAACTGACTCCATTTAATACGTGTCCTTATTCTCTGTTCATGTCTTCGAAATGTTCCGATGTTGCTTTTGCGTTCTATGTGCATGCCCATCATCTTTACAGAGGTCCCTGATTAGGGATTCTACATTCCCTGCCATCCATTCTGTAAGCAGCACAGAATCCGTGAATGGAGGTTGAAATCTTTGCACTTCTTAACAAAAAATGATTTGTTAGACCGGCGCGTTCTTGCAGCTTACAGCTGCCATTCAACGCGCATAGAGTGTAAAAACGACACTCGAAAAGACTGTTGAAAATTTGGTGTCCTGCATTAAGTACACTCCACTCAGTGAAAGCAGTCGGAAACAGTCTGTTGGACCATTAGTAGACAAGAAAAGGACCGGAAACTGACGCGTGACTCACCACATTCTGTCCGATTGCCTTGTCGTGTGTACCTGTTGGTTTTGTGTGAAACTTGATTATGACTGTTTAAAGGCGAACAGTCATTAGTGGTACGTGAGCCGGATGTCGGATACGCCTTAGGCATTGGCACGCCGTTACTTGCTCCCGTTCGTTGGCGCTCTAGCGACACGTGATCCACAGGCTCGCTTAACTGCCTTATGAGAGTAGCTTCGCAATTCATTGGTTGAGACACACAATTTCTTCGCAAGTCACCAGCCTTGGCGCCCTCCAAACGTAAACCGTTCATAAATGGATGCGTTTTACCCGTAAATTCGAACTCAGTGTCTGAAAGGATGAGGGTGGATGCAGGACGACGGGCAGAGACTGTGGAAAAGCTGTTTTTCTGGGCTTCTCGGTGGGGCTGGACAACAGCGGAACACAATTTGGGCGTGAAGTGGCAGGCGGTGACCTGTTCGGAAAAAAAACAACGTTCCACTGAAAACTAAGGATGTATCTTTTAAAAGGTAGTTGAAACAAGACGTCCGTAGCCCTTGGAAAAAACAGTACATTGCACAATATCAGCAACTCCTGATGAAAAACCGAATGCTTTGTTGGTTGAAATTACCGATACATTAGTTTGTGAAAATCAGTCTCTTGAAAATCATATCTTTTGGGTAAGGCGTCCGCTTTCAGGTTATGAAATTTCTTCTCTCGAAAACTACTCGGGGACTAACGACTGAGCAAGGCAGCGGTGCAATGCAGCCTTCCGACTGTGAATCTCGAGGTGCTGTGCACAATAACGATCGCAAAGAATCTGAACATCTAAAATCAAACAGCACTGAGTTTGCAATCATACTGAAAAGGATTAACCGGTATGACGAGGAAAAACACGGTATGGATTGGCGAACATATCATCGAATCCAAGAGTTAAGATTCGAAAAGCGCGCCATTAGATGAGTTCAGTCGCAGCTTTCAAAATATTGCACACAACTGAATAGGAATGTTTGGTGAACAGTATTTAGGTCATTTTCATTTGATCCCCATCTGTACGGACTGTAGCAGGCTCGGACCATCACCTCCCTAGTCCAGTAACTACAGGTCCAATCAATATCGGTATTTCGTTTGTAATTTCCTCATCCGTCTTCCGATTTTTGTTCGTCAAACACTACGACCAGCAGTGCCCATTCTCTCCTTAAATCATGACCAATTTACTGTGCCTGCATTCGGTAATAACCCAAAGAATCCGCTTGCTTAATCCACAAACCCTGATACTCGGTTCCTGCAACACACAGAGTTAGATACGCGACAGTATGACCGAGTTTCCCAAGCAGTTGGGCCTCGTCCATCAAGTGTTTCTTGCCTATCAGTCAACTGCCCATTAAAAAAGACGGGGCCATATAAAACAGGGCAGTTACGCTAAGAGCAATCAACCAAACTTTTCCAGCGTTCCGACCAACGGACATCCTGAGTCCACAGAGGTGTTTGGACCTCATGCAATCCCGACGTAGGCGTGACGGAAACGGGGATACAATAATAATCGTCAAACATACAGCGTGTAACCAGTGTTTTCGCAATATATTTCCATTTCACCTCGAGACTGATCAGCGGTTAAGGAGCGAAATTACCGATCAGAAGGTCCGTAGTACGAACCAAATCCTTACATCTCGACCACTCCTGTCTAGCCCTGGGCAACCCGACAGTATCCCAGGCTACTTTTTACTTCAGATAGCGTAGCCGCAAGGCACCAAGAGGGTGTTACTGCTGAACGAATATCATTATTTTATTTTACTTTTATTTTATTTTATTTTAAGCCTCAGTCAGGCTGAGATCAGTCTTGTAGTGCCAACAAATACGTCCTATCCACCAGTTGCCCATCAATACAGATAAGACCCTAGAAGCAGTCGACGACACAAGCGCAGAGTACAAAATCAGTGGAGATGAATTCTTCAAACGATTCAGGAAACAAATTCATTGGACCGAATACAAACAATTCAAATGTTTGGTCCCCTCAAGTCTACAGCTCCCACCATCACCCAAACCATCGAAATTTTCGGCTGAAAACCGCTGCCAAGTCCAAGTCAAGATTTATGGAAAGTCGTGGCATTTATAACTCTGTATCATCCCAAAAAAGTTAACTAAGTGGTACGGAGAGAAACAATGCTCCCCTTGTAGGATAGCCTAGCTACTTTGTCGCCCGTTCACCATATTGGCCATTTTATCAATCAACTATCCTACTTGCGTATGTACCATAAAACAAAGAGATACAAAGTATCTGGTTGTTGCGTATGCGTGAGTAACGATTTTTCGAAAAAGGCCTATTGTCCTAAAGCCTACCTTATAGAAACATTCAGTTTTTGAAAATAAAACCTGAGCTGAGGAGTGCACCAAACAGTCTTCTGTGATGCAGGCCTTTGTGATGCGACCATTCGCGCCACAGGTCCATTTCATTAATTGGATCTTCAGTAAGTGAATAAACTCTGCGGACAGATTTTATAATTGTGAGTGGTCGGGTAAAGCAGATCTCGATTCAACATCGTTCGTGACGAGCGAGCGTGACAAGAAATAACCAAATTACCGAATGAGGTGAAACGGCAAGCCCAAATCACGGAAAGCGTTTTGAAGAATCCTACCTCTGCGCCATTTTCCTCTCATTTCCGTAATTTTTTGAGCTTCCTTTATTGATCAATTTCCGTTCATACCGCGTGTTAAAGTCGAAAACCCGATGGCGGCCTTCCACATTCGTCCATTCCCATTGGACCAGGCTTGTTCCCATTAATTTCATATCTCCAACGAACGGTTTATTGTGTCATGGAAAAATGCTAGTTCTTATATAACCTTCTGGAAATTTTCTTGTGCAATACGTGCTACAAAAACCTCAAATCTCCGCAAACATATTCCATGAATTTCCTCCATTTTCCTTAATTTCGCATAGACTGCGTCCTTTCATACTTATTAGATTTTGGGCTGATAGCTGTGCCACGTTATATCCACGATTTCACTCTTTTCTTCGCAACAACCTAGAATAATGATCTTCAAAACTTTATTAGTTTAACGTAAGCCTCCCTCAAAGAACTTGAGTGGACTTTAGACTCTTCAAAGGGTGCAAATATGCATTCAATTGTCATTTGTCAATTCCATTCGTCTGAAGAGCTCGACAAGGTCTCACACAGTGAAAATAAATTTCTGACCAAGGGCAGCTTGCGTGTGGTAATCGTTGCTTCTCTGTCTAAAGAACACGGCAGTTTAAATGTCTCCAAGTCTTCTCTTCGTTTTTTGTACACCTTTGCGGGTTCTCCACACTCTACAGTGTTATTTTTTTCTGATCTCATGGCGACTGATAAAACCTTAAAACATCTTGATGCATTAGCCTACTAGTGTTCTAAATAGCGTTTTCCTCAACTTCAGAATGTACCTGTCTCTCCATAAAATGTTACTGGGCTCTTTGGCCTTCTCAACTCGGGTAGCCTAATAACAAAAACCAAACAGCCAGATATAGAAAAATACAAAACAGGTCAACATCTGACCTTTACTAATTTACTACAAAAAGGGATATTTCTTGGGGACCATCCTTGTGAATTCAGTCTTTGTTTATATCTTACTAACTTACTTGTTGTTAGAGAGCAGGATGGAATAGGGTTGATCCTGAAGTAAGAAGTGGGAGCAAGCGTGTTCGGTAGCTCAGTCATTCCGAAAGAAGGAGGCCGGCAGATAAAGTCCACCGAAAGCGCGTACTTTTGTTAATCCTACGTTTACTGGTATTTGTCACTCCTAAATGTCGATCAATTTGTGCCAATTTGTGCCGGGGCTCATTCTGGGAGGCACATGAGGAGCTGATTAGTGACAGACACGTGTAAACAAACTATTTATTAGACAAAGTTGGAGTGAATCAGTCGTGATGCGCATAGGTGTGATAGACAGCAAGTGTCTTCAGTTGCTCAGTCGGTAGGTAAACAGTTCGAGTCCACCCAAAAGCGTCTAGTTTGGTTCGTGCTTTGCGCATCTGGATATCTTTCAAGTTAGAAATCCTATTCCTACCGAAAACCTTTGCCCGTGTGATGGTGACAGTCCTCGTATATTATAGGATGCAGACATTTTAACAAAATGACAAGTGTTCACATGACGGCTTATATACACAATGGACTGAATGAGATAATATCTATCTACTCATCTTTGATGTACTCACCCAAACACCACTACCGTCTCACATTCACTACGAGTATGGTAACATACCGACCGGCGAACTGCAAATAGTTAGTCAATGACAATGAAAAAGCGGAAAACTTTCTCACTTGACAAATATCACTAGAAGTGGAGCTCGGTTGAAGTCGCTTCAGCAAGCGAATTTCCAATGAGCTGTCCAACTCGCTGAAGGTTGTGACGCAAGCCATATGAGATGAAGCGGAATGTCTGTAGTCGGTTGAGTTACACGTATATGTAAGTTGGGAGCAGACTGCCTGGGACGAAGGGTTAAGCATTGGGTTGAAATTGTCGTCGATCTTGGTCATAACTGAAGTGGTGTTTTCCAAACCACCAACAATCTGTGGAAGTGCATCCGGAGATAGAGTGCGCGTCTTCCGCTTATACATGGGCAACTGCCTCGATGAAAAACAACCTGTTGGAGGTGCAGGATTGATACATTCTGCTTGCGAAATAAGTTGGACGGCAGGACATGGATAGGGAGCCAAGGATGGTGGACAATCGTACAGTGAGGTGGACATGACAGAGCTCGTACGCTCCTGTTCAGGATTCACCTGGCTCCATCGCCGCCTTTCATCGTTTCGGTTAGTACAAGCACTAGAAAGCAAGGTCACGTTTTGATATAGATAAGGATTATGATGGTCGCTCACGCAGGATGTAGGATGGAATGAGGAAGGTCTTCGATTGGTAGTTATCCTAGCCCGACAGGATGCAAGAGGCGAGAGTGTGGTCAAATTGCCATTGTTGTAGCCACCAACAGCCGACAGTGGACGGCTACAGTACTCAGACTTCTTGGAGTACGGTCGACAGGCGGAGACAGTGGTAGAACCACGACGAGCGTTAAAGTGCTGTCTATATTGGTCGTAACAACATGTGGTAAGCTTGATGGTCGATATTTGGACTTCCTGCTTTCCTGATGTCATTGAGGGAACAAGAACAGGCTGCAAAAAGGATGGTTCGGTACGATTCCCGGAGGAGTATGTGTCACAATCATTTCGCACATCAGCAGACTTCGAGCGACGTCTTAAGGATTCCAACAAAATTGAGAACCTATTGAGATGCCGAGACTCTTTGCTCGCATGTTCCTCCCTAACTTTGTGTTGTGGCACACCCAATGACTGTCCGCGTGTGTGGGAGTTATTACGGGACTTGGACTTAAGAGGGATACGAAAGCTCGGAGATGAGGCTTTCCGTTCTTCTGTGGGTACCGCTGGCATTTTAAATATCTCAACGGGACCGGCTTGAGCCAACTTCATCACGGAGTTCCAAATATGTCTAAAATGGACAACAAAGTAGTCGATAAAGAGTCGTATTGATTCACCATACAGAGAACACAGGTTTCCCTCAGAGTAAAATAATTGTTTTGAAAGAGTGAAGGACAAAAGAAAGGACCATAAGGTAACTAAAAGTACTCTCCACTCAACTGCTTATGATCAGATACCAGGAGCCAGATGGAAATCGGAGGTTCCAGATTGTTCCTCACCTACCAGAAGTTTTATATGCAATGCGGTTGCACAATCCATTGCAGTTCGTCAAGTTTAACGAAGTAAACAGAGAACCAGAACTTCCACCTATCCCATTGTCGCTTGCCCAGGCATTCAACAATATACCGTAATATAGGAGAGATCCCATAAGTAGCTTTCAAGTCAAACTAGCCTGCATCAAAATAAACCTTAATATTCAGACCGGACATCAAAGTGATCTAACAGTTCACTTCCATGGAGAACCAGGTCACAATCACAAATCAGCTAATTTAGTGTAAAAGAAATCCTCTGCAGTTCATTCAAAGTGAACGGCAATGTCCTTGTAAAGAAAAGATTTCACAAATGGCGTATTACGAGCAGTGACACAAGAGAATTTCACTGCTGAGTGAAACGAGTTCGACTCAGGCAATATTTACGGTCGCAAAAGCATAAAATCACCTATGCTGATCGATTGGATGCATCAAAAGTTGTAGAAAGCCTGGTTACCAACTTGTACATTGGCATTCATCCTATCTAACAACTCCCTCCAATATCATCATATGTCCTACATATGGTGCACTCCTTCACCCCTGTATACTGCAATCTCCTCCCCTATTCGACCGATTCGCCTAATTTCTCAAGGTTTTGATGGAGATTGATTGTTGCACTACAGCATCGCTACAACCACTGGTACCCATGAAGACAGATCCATTCAAATACTATTACATACATTAGGAGAGGAACAGAAAGTAAAGTTTGACGATTTACGGCTATATAGGAGACAACCCCTCCCCCCAAACAGAGATTCGCCACTTTTCCAGGCTTGCGTAGGATAGACACAGAACTTGTCAAATGTGGGCAGATAAGGCTGGAGACCGTATCAGTGTGTATGCCAAACAGCCGGTAACATCAGGAGACGAAGTTCGACCAACAAACGCTGAACAAACATCTAGAGCAATTTTACATTACGGTCAGTGAATCAACTAACACCTGATTTATATGTTTGACTCAAAAGCATAGACATGAGAACGAAGGGCGACAATATTGACAACATCGAACGGTGCTGTGGAAATAAAGCAATACAACCACCAGAGACCAATAACTGTAGTAGGACAAATGTTATGCTCCACAAACTTATAGCTGAATAGCAAGGGAAGTAACAGCTGACGAGTGGACCGACAAAGAATGCCAGACAACGCTTGCAAAATTTCTAGAAACCAGACGCGACGCAAAACTGAAGTCTGGTTTCATAGCCGACAAAACTGCTATTTCCACCTATCGATCTACGAGCGACGCACTTTGAATGCCACGTTGTCTTTCGACAATATCGGATTTCTCGACACAACATAAGCAGGAACAAATGGAAGATGGCTAGTTATTCACTTATGACAAAGAGTAATTGGGGCTTGTTACATGTCAGAATTAGGTCGTTTTGTCTCATGCTTATTTTCTAGCGAAGGACTTCACGGAATGGAGGGTTAAAAATGCGACTGAGGTAACATACTAAGTCTACGGAAGAGTGCTAATGTAGCAACATGGAGTCAACTAAGCTGTACTCGTCGTGAAAAGCTGTCACTATCAAACTGGAAATCGAGGATCATTTAAATCTAAATAATGAATGAATGAACAGGTCAACGGAAGAAAGCAAGATAGGCTGAAACACTGCCAGATTTCTCAAACCTAGACAGGAGCAGCCGAAATGCCGGATTTCGGTTCGAACTACGGACCTTCCGGTCAGTGATTTCGCACCATAACTACCGAGCTACCTCCAGCTAAAGCTTAGGATATTGTTACCCAAGAAATAAGTCAGCCCGTGGTCACGTGATTTGAACTGCTTGTTCGAAGGAAGAATGGTGCTATATCCCGTCTGACCATTAGTTTTCCGCACTGACTATTGGTTACTCGTAGCGAATGATGAAGGCTAATTTAAAGGCCGGTGGTTCGTTAGGTGCGCACTGTTGACGATTCCCAACGAGGGCAGACTGCTTTGACTTGCAAAATGCGTCCTCAAATGGAAAGGAAGCGACCGAAGCTACAAGAATTTCATTTGATTGAGACCGAGACTAAATGGTCCCCGTTCGGATATCCCCTCATCTACAAGGAGGTGGCCACGTGCCTGCTTGTTGGTTATCCTCATCGCTGCTATGGTGCTCAGACGTGAAAATAGTTGAGTCACACGTGTTTCAGAGTATGGACTCCGTGCTATTCATCCTGTTGAATCGATCGGAAGCAGCCAGCTTGCTTCAACAGATCAAACACTCTGGTGGTATAGGATTTCAGATAAATTTCAGAAGGGAATGGAGTTCTGATGTTCCCCGGTGGATAAATGAAATAAGCAACTTTCCCGTCTCTTCTAGTTTCTTCCAACCATGAAGCTGTGTAAAAACACGAGTCCTCTACCAACAAACTTATAAAAAGCTCGAATCTTGATTCGACCACGAGAAGCCTGTATCTTACACATCCTAAGTTAACTTCGACTTAACTAATCTAATGGTCACAGATTCACAATTTGGGCCTAAATGGTTACGAAACAGCCGCATGCACCAAGCTTTCATCCAAGTGATATGGGCTCAACATATGTGTCGCTGAAGTTCATGACCAGCAAAAGTATCTGACCTTTTCTTCCGTAAGATTGTATTTTACACCAAGCATTCGAGCAAACGTGGTGGAGTACAAACACAGAATAATTTCACAGTTGGAAATTTACGATAGCATGCGGGCTGAGAGAATCCCAACCATTCTTTCAACGACATTAATACTCCCCTCATCGGGAGTTCTCGGAAAATCTGGCTTTTTCACGCTGTGTGACGACAAAACGGAAACATTAGATAGTCTGCTTCCCAACCTCCAATGAACTCCTATTGGGCGAAGTGGTACTTTGCCACTTTTGGCCACCATTTATATAGGTTTGGAAATGTGATTCATCATCACGCACGTTTGCTGCTCTATACAGCTTCCCAATTCTGTCCCTTCATCGCTTTGTTGATGATGGTTGATAACGTCACGCAGACCTCAGGTTGAGCCCAACTTTTAGCTTAGCTCAAAATTGAAATCAAAACACCCTCAACTCCTGATCAAAAGATACCTAATTTGATCAATCTGCCATCATATTTCGAAAGGTCAAACAGTTAATGTTCAGCAGCTGACCGACAGGCTACCGTTTCCGTTAACCAGCGAGGCTATCACCAAAACGATGAAACATGCTGAGATGACCTTTCTTGAACAGTCAGTACAAAAAAACATGATGAGTGGACAACTGCGTAGGACTCAAACTCATGGCGAATTGTGGAGCGGCTACCAATGAATCTTTAGTGGATCGAGTTACACGAAAGTAAGTTTTCTTTAGGAATATTTGCGGCTGCTTTGTAAAGTGGTCTCTATTGCCCGCAGGGCTATAGACAGACAGACGAAATTAGACCACGCCTACGTTGGAATTCCCCAACAAATGAGAGCGTCGAAACCAGGCTATCTAGAGCGCGATCCTACGAACTTGTTCATCGAATACTGGAGATGAGGTTTATCAGCGTATTCCGAGAAATTTCGGCCCAAACACCGAAGTGTAACGAAGTCCATTTCAGGAGCGGTTCCATCAAACAGTCGACCAGAATACCAATGTTCTGTTCTTCGTCCACTAAAGGGGAACCAAATCCCCACACCCAGAAGAGCTAACCAACCTGAGGAAGTTGAACAATTTTGTTCGCGCCCAATAGTGGCCACTGTCGAGAGAGACTAGTGTGTACGGTGAGCAACTCTCAGAAAACCCAGAAACAGTGTCCCATTGAGGGAATGCAATAATGAAATTTAGAGGCTTTGAATCTGGTTTGCACACCGAATCATCAGAGTTAGGAGTCAGCCGAAACATCCGGAAGCATGTAAACCCATAGTCTTCTGTTATTGGTTGGAGTGAAAACTATTCACGTGACTCACGGGTAATTTACCATTTGAATCAGATCGATCATACTCTGCAGTTGTACCCGATGCATTTTCATTTATTAGTAGATTTCAACAGTCGTGCTTGATTTAGTCAACACTACGTGTACTACCCACAGAACAGGTCTTCATTATCGAACGACCAACAAACGCGTTATGCCTACTTTGTGATTCTCGATCCGCAACCAACACGGGCATCGTGGGTAACTTCATTCCCACGCTACTGTCAGCTAAAAGACGTAACACTGACGGCAGGTAGAACATACGCAGTTCCAAACCAATGTGAGCTATGACAAGTAACGGGTTGTCACATGCAGTGCACGTGGAGAAACAGATGGGCAAAGTCATCAGAAAGAAAGATGACGGCGCTGCTCCACAAATGGTAAGAGTGGTTGAGACACCCTTAGATAACGGGACAGTTCGGAACGCACCCATTGACAGCTAGCAATATTCCGCGGCACATAAAGGTTATCAACTTTTGACAAGGACTGAAAAGTGAACAGTGGGATAACAGCACCTCGGGAAGAGGCATCCACGTGAGGCCAAATTTGGTTTTCCAGCAAAAATGAAAAGCTTGGTGAAGTGACCTCTCTCCAAAATGTGCAACCGATATCCAGAACGCCTTCTGAATGGCAAAACATTTAGTTACTGGTGTTACACGACAAGCTGATAGACCGTATTATGCCTGTTCACCCATCACGACGAGCTGACATTTATTTAATTGGCTAGCGCACTCCAATCACAAGGCTTTTATTTCATGATCAAAGTGGACTCCCGTCGTCTGTGAGACAGTCTTGGTGAAGAATGAGGAACACTCTAAATTATCGAAATGTAGAGTGCTGGGTCAGTCCACGAAATGTCCGAAGGTTATAACACTCCCTTACGGTGCAAGCTGGCGCCATTTTGAAACTGATAGCTTGCTGAAATTGAGGTGACCGAAAGCATCAGTGCCAAGTAAAACTGACAACGCGAACAATAAAGCTGTCGCCAGTTACCCAAGAAACGTGTGAATGAATGCATTCCAAACACAGCAAATGGTTGGGATGACGAACGGTTGATGTATGATCGAAATAAATTAAGGAGGGAATGTGACCAAGTTCACTGGAACGTATCTTACTAATTCGATGAATTATTGCAGTAAGGAAAAACAGTGTACCAGAGAAAAGTTATTCCACCGCGCTTTCCACGTCCATTCAGTAGGAACAGGCAGCGTACCCTCAAAAGAAGCAGCTAATCATGTAATGCACTTAGATGTTAACAATGAAGGAGTTCGCTACCAACCTTTCAAATGGAGGTTGTAAACCATAGCATGGTCAAGACCTACTCCGTCTTTTATGTGGAAAGGTAGCATAACAAAGCTAGCGCAAGCAGTGTACATCAAGATAAAGACGTAAATTATCAGGCATATTACAGAGCAGCAGTCGAAGTAAAATCGAGCAAAGATGAGTGAAGTGAAACAAAGTGATGTTTTTTGTGTACAAAGGTAGTGGAAAGAAAGTCCATTCATTACCAGTGGACCCAAGACGAACAACTAAAGTATGGAGGTCCGAATTCGGTTGGGTCGTTTGCCTTCATTAAACGATTTTTGGGTATGTGTGGTAAGCTCGCAGTGGGTTGAACAAAACAGAAACTCTCACTAGCAAATCAACCACGGCTACTGAGGTTTGTACAGCAACACCTCTCCACACGACAGAACGAAGCGTCTACCTCTTTTAGCACAAACTGAGCCCGTTTTTAACGGATTCAGTGGACCGAGTTGAGCACAGGCGCATATTCTGACACGTATGAAAGTCTCATTTTGACAAGTCAATACCTTAGATTGTGTAACCAAACTGCCTAAGAATCAGCTGTCCAGCAATAAGGCCAGAATGCATTGTCTTGATTTCTCAAAATCAGAACGACACGTACTATCCAGTTGTTCACAGAATCTCCTCCATAGAAGGTTTACTCACACAATCCAACAGCTCCTAGGTTACGAAACCAATCAGACCAACCCACATACAAGTAAGAGCTATCGCAATACAGTGGCACCTCGATTACAAACCGCACATTATACCTGGTCAAAGCGATCTGCTTTTCAGGAATCCCCTATTCGGCAACAAGAGAACACTAAATCCTCAGTTTGCTGAACCTCAAACCTATGGTTCAAACACTCGGTTTTCTAAGGGAACCTGTTGTTCCCGTTTATGCTTTCGTTCAACTTGATTCCATTTGAAGTAGAACACTTACACAGGGACCCAAATGCCCCATTCGTTCGCTTTAACCCTGATCACACGCTCGTCTTCTTTTGACTGCCATTCAGTATAATAAAGCATTAAAACACATTTTCCCTAAAAAACGGACCATGGCATGTTCGTCAGTTGTCACAATTCAACGACAGGAGGCTTAGCATTAATCTCCTAGTCATGAACGATGGTGAAATACACAGTTGGTGTTGGAAGGTGGGTAAAACCGGTCCAAAGTGTCGATCTTTCGGTATTTTCCCACCCTTCCGTCATTAAAATGGACGGTATGCATACAGGCGCGATAGGGCAATGTTTGCCTGAAATGAACTTTTGTAGATAGGTTAAATTCGCAGGGCATGTGAGGACAAAATAAACCACTATACGTCTGTACGAACTGGGACGTATACCACCAACAAATGTTCCCGTAAGGGAACGTCGCGGGAAATATTCCATTGCTTTGTCAAACTTCTATAGCACTGCCGTTTTTGCAGCGACAGTCTTCAACGCTCACACTTTTCAATTCATGACGTATATGTCCAAAGGCCTGCACTGTTCTGCTGGAGTATCAGCCGCACATGTGAGCTCTTAGTGAACGATTGAATTCACAATACTTTGAAGATGACTTCGAAAAGCTACGTCAAACAACCTGGCTCTCACTCTTTGGTAAACTTTACGATCCACCGTATTACACCCAAGCAGTGAGACTAACCCTTTGTGCGGAAAGTTCAGTTTCCATACTCAGTGAGCAGTGCCAGTAATGCGCACCGTAAGCAACCAGTAGTCCTCAACTTGGATTTGAACATACTCACTATCATAGTCAGATAAAAGTTCTCGCCGTTTCAGGTAGTGTTTTTTTACTCGATTGCTGAGAAAAGGTGATCCTCATTGGGAAATGTTTGGAAAAAATTGTCACTAGCGGCCCACCAGGATAAAATAATCGTTTTAGGAAAAAAAGGTCTTGTCTGGGAAGAGGTGGCTGAGGGTCACTCTGTAAAGGTCTGGTGAATGGACCACAGAGATTTTCAAAAAGATCATGAGGAAGGGTTTCAGACAGGCACTGCATCAGTCCAATTCGGTGAGCCACCAGTGGTGATTTCGACCACAAAGACGTCTGTAAGCTGCTGTTCCGAGAGTGGGGATCACCAAGCCACATGGTGATGTTTCTTCCATTGATGGCGAGGTGTTTGTAGAATAAGAGTCGTGTTCGTTGAATGGATCAACAATCTAATCGCAGGTATTAGCACGAGTGCCGACGATAACCGTATTTCAGTATAATAGTCCATTCTGTTATCCACGTAAAAACACACGTAGTCTTTAATGGAACAAACCCCCTCTCCTGATCATCACTAACTCAGCTGAAGTGCCGGAAAATGGATTTTCTCGGGTATTTCAAAACTCCTGTCGTCCTAGAGTTGTATGCAACCGTTTGGATCACTCAACCTTTATCTGTGGATTGTTTTCGAATTTGCAGAACGCGCATTCATATCGCTCACATTTAAACAGTCTTTCTCTTGTTGGCAGAATGAGAATATTTTGGAATTTTGTAGAGATTTCATCCTGTAAGTGAAGCCAATCTATGCTGAATCTATGCTGAGAATCTGAGAATCTGTGCCGAGAAGCACTGTACAACTGTTTCATCCTTATTGAGAATCATCAGCAGTGCACATCTCACGAAACTCAAGAGAGTCTCGAACCCGCGACCTCCTGGCCAGTAATTTGAACACTTAACCGTTCGGCCACCAGCGGCTGAACAGCAGTGTGATTAACTCGCACTTGGGATATGGCACCGCGCATCCTCCAGCCGCAGGATCCACATCACGTAGTCACGCGTGTTGACTGGCTTCACGAGTAGCTGCTTCTCAAATGAAATTTCCACTCATCGGGTGTAGTTTATTCTCCCAGTGAGCTACTTATAGATTGTTGGTAGTATGGGGAGATTTTGGAATTTTGTGGAAATTTCATGCTGTAAGTGAAGCCAATCTGTGCTGAAAAGCCGAGAAGCAGTCTTTCCCTTGTTCTAACGCAATTATTATGGTGAGTGCACACCAAAGGGGGGAAGCACTGGACTCAAGTTTCGCTGTGATCAGCAGTGCATATCCTTGACCGTGTAGGATTTGAGCTCCGGAAATCTGACGTGCGTGGCTATGGTATCACTACTCCACGAGCGCAAGCTGGACGCGCCGGAATTGTGCTGATCAATCGGCCCGCCTGTCAGGACCTCCCAGTCAGGTAGCGTCACGGATGCTTGAAATCTGCATTCAAACTCAGTCACGTAGAAGATAACCTTGCGCTACTCTTGAGTGAATAATGTTGTGATCAGTTCAATAAAATCCCTCTTTATGTTTCCAAATAAATTTGGAGTATGCAGAGTGCACAACGTAGCCGCGAGATAACGTCGTTTAGCACACATAGGCAAACGTTCGAAACGGAGTGAAGTCACACAAAAATGAGAGGTTAAGTCAAACACATAAGGACTTGTTTACGTCATTCGGTCAAACTGAAAAGTCCCCTAAGAACTTTCTGGATGCACACTGCAGGACTGTACTGGTTGCTCCGTGATGCTTCAAAAAACCTGAGTTGCTTCGGTTGATCTGATTTCAAGATAACTTCGAACAAAGATTGCTACCAAGCCCTGTGCTGTGCTCCGATCACGTCTCTTGTGACCTTGAAGTCGAATGCAATGGCACCAGGTAGAGTCGCTTACCGGACCCAGAATTCGACTGGGCGGATTCTCTCCTGCTCGCATTTTATTGCTAGAATTGACAAAATAATTAAAAAGACGTCCTCCGACTTGCTGCTTACTTATTTTATTTTCAAATATTTATCATGCTTGTGGTTTTAGAGAGCATGCGAAATTACGCCGACGTGGAACTGTCTCATTGTGTGCATATTACGGCAGTGATGGCGCGGTTTGAAGTTTGGTTAAACAGAGGGAATTTCGCGAACGGCAAGTGAGGAATCTAAAATATCATGATCTTCATTGGACCTCAAGCAACCGTATATTGCGACCTACATTTGCCCAACAGCTCTCACTCTATATGGTGAATAGCCCCGCCTCTTGGTCAAATAGTTCTCCACTAAAAAATCAAGTTAAAGCCACGATGGCCTCTCATTGGGCAGGTTGGAAACAGTCGCTTGGTAGAGGATGAGAGCTTCAAAGGTGTCGTATCCCGGGCTTTCTTCTCAAAACAACAGTGATCTTGATGTTTGAATTTCGGAAAGATAACACTGAAGGAGGTGAAGTGAGGTCACATTTTCCGTATCGAGTAGGTGTGATATCTCTCGTAATCAGAACCTAACCAAAAGCTATTGCCCTAAGAAAGTACTTGCTGGAGTTGTTTGTTGAGGCCTTACACTTCCCTACGCTCGATTAATTTTGTAACTGCAGTAATAAACAGAATAAAATAGACAAATAGAAACACAACGAAACTTCCCTCTAGTTCATAGGCAAAGCAAGGTGATTGGCAAAATGTAGGTATTGTTTAGCCGCAACTTCTGCTCTCTCTACCCACCAGTTTCTCCAGGTTCGTGTTGAAAAATTGAAAAATGACGCTACAGATTCAACACTGGTCGATTAAATCGAAGCTGAATGGCAGTGGATTTTGAATTAACCCATTTGCAACAAAGACCAAGTCTATTTATTGTGTTCGCTGTCAGTTTCCAGTTTTACACAAGAGACTGGATCGGCCTAAGACAAACTGAGACTGAAATAGGGAAAATTAGACAGCTCTTCAACGAAACTAATTAATTTAACTTTAGTAGAATGATAAACTGAATCCCAGCTGGATTCCTCGTTCATGCTATTCTTCAACCGACTGTGCTGCATGTTTCATTTGGTACGATATTCAGGATATCGCAGTACATTTTCTTCACCGAGCATACTACTCATAAGGACGCTGAAATCCCTTTGATAGCTCACAACCGATTCCGCCCTACTTGGGGCTCCTCAGGTGCAATCTCTGAGTCCCCGTCAACCATACGTTCTAGTTGAACACCAAATTGTACGCAATAAGCGAAGTACACTCATTTATACCCTACTGAGCCTGCGATGTCCCGAATACTGCACCAAATGAAGCCTTCTTGCAGCACATCCAGTTGAAGTTCATAAACGAGAGATTCAGCTGGAATTCAGCCGAATTAGTTTGCAGATGTGTGTATTCTGCAAATTGCGTGCAATTTGGCTTCCAGATAGAACATAAGGTTAACAGAACATTAGGGGCTGCGCCTACCTGATGAGACCTAAGAAGGACGAAAGCGGTTGTGGGCTGCCAAACGATTTTCAAAAAATTTATGAGTAGCGTGTTCCTTCAAGGGAAAAGATAGTCCGTTAGCTGTTGCAATACCGGTACACAGTACCTACTGAAGTTTTCAGTTCCGCTATGTAACCATGTTTGGAACAGTGCAGAAGATAGTACGCGTGCACACCCAGAAATTTTTTTCTTATGCTCAAATGTATCACTCGCTTTGTCCCAAATCCCTGGGTAACCTAACTAGTATATTAGTCTATGTGAGTCACGTGCTTGGATTTCACAACGGTAAATTACTGTCGTTCAAGCACAAGAAATAAAATTGCTTCTAGAAATGATAAATGTACGGAAAATAGGGCACAACATGAACTACAACTGTCCCCGGGGAATAAATGAACGTCGTCGTTGTGCATTAAATTGAATTATTTGATCAGATGATACCAAGCTATCATAACAAAAACGTGGTATACGTTGAAAGATGTCTCTCATTTGTACTCCATAAAATGCAAATGAACAGTAATGCCGTCCGTTATCGACAGGAAATACCGCGGTGGCACATAGCTTCGCAAATGACGATTGTGATGTAGAGGAATGGCACAGAAGTTGAAAATATCAGCAAACCTATGTTACTCTACCGGACTATCGTCAGTGCACCAAAGGGTAGTGAAGATATGCCTCTGTAAGTGGATATTCCATTCAAAGCTCAGAGGCTCAGGGCAGGGACAATGTTAGATCCGCAACACAACCCAAACACCGGCTACTGAGCATCTCAGTCAGTTTCTCAGACAGTATATAAAGCTAGATTAAAATTCCGCGATAGCCCACTACCAGTGTAACGGTAATACTACTGATGGGGAAGGCAGGCGAGTAGTATGTTTTCTTGTAAATCCGCTTTGCGTCTCATGAAAAGTGAGATCTGTTGCGTAATTCGTGGAGTCGCTTTGTAGCATTTGCTTGGATTTGGGGAACGGTCAATGAATATCTAGAAAAGTTCAGAAAGACGGGTTCGAAGAGAGGATGGATATTCAGTTTTTGTAAACAAGATGCATATGACAGTTTTGCTTCCCTGTCCAATAGTCTGTAACTGTTCAGTTGGCAACGAAGGGTCCTTCTTTTCACCAGTATCACTCGTTTTGGACTTATCAAGTAGGCGAAGCTTCCGAATCCTGATCAACTGAACACCTAGTTGGACATCTTTGGAATCCGCAAACCACGCTGGTAACGCGGATGAATCCTTCGTTAAAGATTCAGCCTATGTGAACCCCGTGGAAACCTTTGCGCCACATATACTGGGTTGGAGAGTAGGATAAACAAAGTATTCGGTTTATTCTCACGATAACACAATGTCAGCGCCCTAGTTTGTTCTTCAAGCTTTTGACTTTCTTACAGAATAAGCGCTGAAACGACTTCCTGCGAAGCGGCAGAAATGTCGGAGCAAACAAAACTTATATGAGTTTGGAAAAGTACGCGTAAGTGTCGTTATTAAAACATAATCTACTGACTGTCGTCCGCCGAAGCGACGATACGTATTGGATAAACTGGGCCACTGTCTAGAGGTATGCGGGCGAATAATGATACTGGCATCATATTAAGCAACAACTCTGATACATCATACTACATGCTCCGGATGGGTCTATAGGAAAAGTAAAAAACATGTGAAAAAACTCGCTGTGAGACAAACTGGGATTTTGGATCAGGTATAACAGCGTTCATCTGTGTACTCTTGGAAAACCGAGCCAAAAAGTGTAAAATACGGTCTTCAGGTATGAGATAAACTGCCAGAATACAAATCTGCGGCAACAAACGGGACGACACAAGACAACACACGGTTGTTGAGTACTTTATACAGATTTGTTTGTGAATGAAATTGTGCTTACCATTGGAAATCAAAAACGGTGACCGAAAGAACCAGTGCAATTGCTGAACGAATACCCACTTTTTCCACTGAAGATCAGTATAAGGAGCCGTCACGGTCGCAGTCCGTATTCCAGACAGAGACAGCTAAAAAAGCAAACAGTTAAATGCCATTGTACAAAGTCGACAGCTGTTTCACGCATCAGGAGCACTCATCGTGATGGAACAAACCAAACGAAGTGGTCAGTTGAGGCTCTTACAAAAGTAACACGCAGACAGGGAAGCAACAAAGTAACATGAAAGTTGATCTGACATAGACAGGAAACCAATCGCCTTATTCTTTTTACTTTTGTAAGGTCATGGAGGACGAACAGTTTGTGAAGTGCTAGCAGACTGGTCAAACTAAGTGAACCAGTTCTGAAGGCGGTTGTCCACACAGACGATTTAAAAAAACCAAAAATCAAGGTATGACAGTTTCGTGCTTGTTGAGGAGCCTCTGCTGGGCATAGCTCGTGGATTCTACCTGGTGTAAGGAGCACGCCAACAGGGATTGTATGAGAAGTGCATGTTATATTGTAGGATAAAGGTGTGCTGTGATCCAGCAACGTTGATTCAAACAATGCCTTTTGTCCTTATTTGGACTCACCTGGTTGGCGTGATTTTGCTTAATAGTTTTGAACATTTAACCAACGGACAGTGCGCCAGCCGGCAAAGTACAACAACTTACCAGCCGATTCTCTCTTTTGAAGATGAAAAGCAATTGTGGGGTTGATCTATTCACGTTCGCCACATTATGCTCTATAAGAGGACGCTGGAAAATATGCCACTCAAAGTGTAAATCTAGGAAACTCAGTGCGTTTTGCGCACCCCGAAGGTCACAATAGCAATGGGGTAAGCAGTTTGGCCAGCCCTGTCAACTCTCAGACATGAAGCAACCCTGGGTGTAAAAAAAAGTCGCCTATTCGGTGACGTGTCTTTGGAAACCAAAGAGACCAGGTCACCGAACGCCCGCAGTTTGCTTGGACTGATTGCAACTTCACCCCATGGATATACAAAGCACCCAGTTGACTAAACTAAGCCCATCTCGCCTGACAGGTGGATGAATCACAAACTAGAATAAATTCAAAGACGGAGTAAAATTCTAAGTGAAGGAACGAACAAATAATGGTTAGCCGCACTAAAATCAGGGCACAGCACGCCAGGACGATTTGCGTAAAACCCACGATAGGAAACCACTTCTTTCTTAGAAAAACCCCAGGATAGGATCAACTATCGGATCGTCTAACGCCGACCAGGAGTGAAAATAAATCATGTGTAAAAAACTGCGAAATTATATGCCGAAAACTATCACCCAACAAACGAATTCTATTGGGATTTCTTTTAGAGCTCAGCTAGCAAATTCTTTAGAACTGACAAGTTCCTGTGAACCTGTCAGCATGCTTTCACCGTTCGAAAAATGGGCCGTAAAACTAATAATTCTGTTTGCTGAGGGTGACATGCCAGAACAAAATGAACGGCAGTGGACCGCCGATTTTCCACACCTTTCTCTGTCTCTCCCTCACCCAGTAAGCACACAAACTGTGCCTTTTCCAACGGAAACAAACCCATTGTTGATGAATCACCGTTTCGGAACAATGTGTCGGGCGCGTCTGACCAGCAGATGGTCACCTGGACATAAGATCGATCTAATCTACTGGCCGTACCGACCGACCATTACCTTCAAGGAAGTCGGAGAGATTAGCGCAGAGGACAATAATCAGCTTCTGACTGTGAGGTGCACAGTGGTATCACAGAGTGAAAACAAACGCGGAATCAGGATCACAGGGAGAGAAGTGGTGAAACTTTGGCTGGTGTTGGGAATCTTTGGTTGTCTGGACCTGATAAGAACAGATCATCATCGACCTTCCCATCTACAGTGAGGTGATTTTTAGTACGGAATCGCTTAAAATGATCATTAGTGACCAGATGCCTGCAAATGAGTAGCTTAATACGGGGCCCTGTTTTTTTATGAAGCATTCGAATGTGATTTTGTGATGGTCTTTTATTCGGCATATAATTACAAGGCCTCCGAAAAGCCAAGCGAGTTGGGCCGTATTCCATGAAAGGATCCCAAAAAGTTTGTGAGAGTCACGTATGGCCAAAGAGTCATAGTAAACATAAAGATTGCAGGGCGCAATAACAGATGCAGAATAATGTGTGACCTTTATAAAGGGGATCAAATATTTTGCTGTTTTAGCCTCAGGTACCGAGTCTGGTAAATGTTTTTCAGTGGACACAAAAAAAGCACCGTCAAGAACGATGAAGTGGTCCGGTTAACGTGCAAAAAAATGGCAATGAATGGTTGAAGGTTACTCAAATAATGAGTGAATCGAGTAGTGAATCTACCTAAAACTTACTACGACGATGGTAAGAAAAGCAACTTAAGCTATCGTTTAACAACCCCCAGCCGTTACTATTACACTACTTTCCGATTAACTTGCGGTCCGTAAACAATTTGCCACAAGCAACACCGGAGAACTCACGGCAGCTACGGTGCCATCAGTCCCGAAGATTCACTCACTGCTTTGGTCAGGTGTACGATTTAAATCAGTTACTGCAACTGATGCAGGAAGACGAAGCTCTCTCCCGTTCTCTAGGGGGCTGACTATGACGGTGCCGACATTATTTGTTTAACACGTGCCAATCACTGTGGTATAAGTCTGATCGCTACGACTACAATTCTCTGAATCGATATATCTTAGAAGACGTCTTCGGTTCTCTATAAATTTTCTTTAGCCGACGATCTTCACTCCGATAATCCTGCGTAAACTGAACATAGTGCAGGAACGACAGATTCAACCCAGTCGTAGTTTTATTGACCACATAGTCGCACAATACCAAATGCATAGGCTACAACATTTGTACTCAAGACCCACAAGCTCAGCACAAGCGCCAGTACAATCGAAGGTGTATGTAAGACCGCCATCATCCTACAGAACATGCACTGGTATTTGATAGGATAGCCTATCTCACTTTCAGCCATCTTTTGAAGGCATATGACGTTGGTCTAGGGTTGGGGGTGCAATTCTTTTTTGCGGTCGCCAAAGTTAGCCAATGTGTACATAGGACACAGAAAGTCTTGACCACCGATATCCTCACTGGATTTCATAGGTGTAGTAGCAGCAGCATGTCAGAAAGAGGTTGTCCGCTGGAAGAGAAAGTATTGATTTTCTACCGAACCAAACTACTTCGTATTATCTATTGCGATGGCTAAGACAAGTGTGTCTAATCACTCGCTATTCATGGCCTTACGCAAGCACCGAGTTTGGTTAGAAATGGGAACTGGGTTGTCATTAAATAGCCCGTGTTTTGGAGACAAAATTTCTTATAACACTGAACTCCGTCTTAGAAGAACACCGATTTCCGTACCTGCTACAAATGTATGAAAATCCATCGTTAGACCAAAGTTACTATGAGCCATATTGTCATCATCATCATCATCAAAGACAGCAACATCAATGTTGGCACTGATGCTTCACTGCCGTATTGACCGATGAAGAAAATTACCAACTGGTCAATTCAAGGTTGCTGTGAATGTTTTAGGCATGGCTCCACCAGGAGAAAAAGATTATCGCAAAAGAATTTTAGCAAACCCGGATCCAGACACCTTATTAACAAAACAAGAATTAAGAGAATCCTTACGACTCTAAGATTTCAAACATGACAGAGGTGACAGAGGCTACAGAGCAACATGAAGACGCCAAATTTGTTAAGAATCAGTCGAACTTCAGTGCACTTGCAAGAGAAGAATTTCCAGAAGATCTAAAAGATGGATGTGAACAGCATAATTCCCTTCGCTTTCCGACCGCTCAGAAAGTATGTGCGTCAAAACGACTTTCTTGGATGCCATGAATCAGGTAATCTTTGACATTACACAACTGGAACCCAAACAAGCTTTCATGTGCCATCATATCCGTTTTACCGCATGCAGACAGGTTGACTGATACCACACTACAGAACGATTGTCGTCTGCCTAACCTCCAATAAGACAGCGTCAGATATACCTACGATCTGATACTCCACATAGATCCATATTGGAAGGTCTGAACATGGTCAAACAGGACTAACAACCAATGATTCCCATTGCCAGCTTGGTTTTCGCGAGAATTCCAGCATTTACCATATATTAAGGTATCCACATTTTGATTCGATCGATATCAACTAAATCGGCCATTTACATCTCCGTAGTGTTCAGTTGCAGTTTTGTTCGAGCCTAATTACGGTGTGGCAGCCATTGTTTCGAAGGTAAACGCCGATTTTGTTCATTCCCTGGGAGCCAGTTGTGGTACCACCTTAATGAAACTGATTTGTAGTGTGCAACAAATCCGAAGTGCTGCACTTTACAGAGCTAAACACGCAACTTGTTTTGAGTCCTAAAGTCCCGATCTTACTCTATCTGAGGAGCCAACGACTACTACAGACGTTTAACGTCACACCTCTTGTTGACCCATGATGATCCCAAAAATGGAAAGAAGATGGGATAAGGACGATGACCTACGACCAAACCGCCACAAACATCCGAGATATGTACACTTCCAAAACGCGGTCAGTCTGGACAGAAACTAACAGCACGAATGCCACTGACAACAGTTAGTCGCCAGATTCCTGATGGCCGGGTGTTATTTGTATGCGTAATATTTCGGCTGCCCCACTTGATTCAGATTTGGGACGGTTATATTTATGGTTTGTCACACCCGAGACTATCCTCAATCTACCTCAGCCAAATGCAGTCAGTTATGTAAATTCACAGCAACTGAATGCGTCTATATTCCGACTTTCTATTCAGTCTAACGATCAGGTCGATATATTGTTCGTCCCATCCGGGAAAGACAGGAGAAGCCTAGTGGCATTTTCCGAGTATGTACAGGCTTGAAGTGATGACATAGACAGAACACCACTTTTATTGCTGCGCAACAAAAATGTCACAGGTTTTAGCTACGTGCCCAGATTTACTATCCAGCAGTTAAGGAATGTCGCAGACGACATGTATTATATGAGATGCAGGCTCGAAATAGGATAACGGTGCGAAATGCGAGTCACACCAACGGGCGAAAACCCCTAAAATGATAAACACCCCTAGATATTCTTTCAGACAATTTTAAATGCCTCGTGTCTCCAGTTTCTCTCAAAAAGCTCCCAAAGTCCTGCTGCGATATACCTGTCGCACAATCAGACAGCTTTGTCAGGGTCATCCTACAGAGATTTTACGACCAGGATTTTACCCAACGGTTGAGATTTTCAACAATGCTCACGCTTCGAGCAAACTCTGACAATGATGCGTGTATGTTTGCCGATCAACGAGTACTGGCCAACTCATTATACTGATTCATTCAACTGACTGACTAATTTTAACTCAGCATGTTATGCACCAAACATCGCCGTCATGCAAGAGGACTATTCCGAATCTTCGGGCTGAAACACGTTCGGTGGGATTAATACAGTTGACGCAAGCGGACAGCGCTTCTGTTCACTTTATCTACCACGTTGCAATGGCGAAATGACTTTGGATCCTCAACATGACGCAAATCAGATGAAATAATCAGGATATTTATTCATAACAAACGTTACTTACCATACCTGAATCATTTATGTACTGATTAAGAGTGATTGCCCAATCATTCACAACAATCAAAGACGCCATTCTTCCAGCCCAAGAGAATGGGTAGAAAGCGATGCTTCAACGCTTCTTGATGGCTGCCTATTTCACTGTGAAACAGGCTAAACAACGGGTACCCTTTCTTGCATGCTGGATTCACTTTCTAGTGTTACATACAGTCCGTGAGAGATTAGGTCTCAAGACCCAAGTATGTTGAACTGTTGAACTGTACCGAATTCCACATCTACTTCTCACTTACAGCTGCGCACCTCTGGTGATCAAGACCATTGTTTGTCTACCGTTTGGTTCTGCCGCATTTGCTGTTAATGAAACCTATAAAGCTGAAGTGACCCTGCTCAACCGCATATATGTCGAGTCACCAGGGCGTGGTTCGCTTGGCAATGTCTACGAGAGAGCCCCATAGACACTGATAACCGGTGCTTGCTTGTATGCTCACCGACGCCACGGAGGACATACAAAGACAGATTTAAGGAACGTCGTGAATGTTCTATCAAGGAAAACTAAAAACGGTTGCGGGGTCTGTGAACGTTCCAAGTGGGTAGATTTAAGCATAGGTCCAATGGATAGTAGCACAGGATGGGAATCGAGGCGCACGGACAAAGAACGTCTGTTGTTGATATGTACTGCTGCAAAATCTCAACTTCCAAATAAACCAAAACAGTCCAGTGACATAGTGGCCCCCATATGCCAGCCAATTCCTAACACAGATAGGGTATATCACTAGTAGCTACAGGCGGTGTGAATCAATTCACTGACTGTCACTCGTTCTGAAACATTTATGTGGTTAGTGATCAAGTGTTTGTCAGGTGTCGCTCCTCTTCACCTATTTTCGAGAACAGCACACCTCCCCTGGCCTTGAGAGGCTCTCGAGCTCTACGCTGGAACAAATTTGGGAAAATCACCCATTGAAGTTTCTTTCGGATAACCCACCCTCCAGTGTCAACTATTCTTGGAAAGTACTATCCGCGCGCGCTGCCTGCGCAAAGGCCCAATCGACCACATGCTAGCAGCACCACAGCACAATTCTAGAGATTCTCGAAGCTCACAACAAACTAGCACTTTTCTGTTTGCCGGGTTTTTGAGGAATTGAAAGGAGAGGAATTAGTGAGAAATTGGTGCAGAAACCCTTTGTCTATATTGAAAAGGAACAGACGCCAGTGGAATGAAGAGTGCAAACTAGTTTCTCGTAGATGGCAACAATGGATACATCTTTGGAGTCCAGTAATGTCCTTAGATCGGAGGAACCAAGTTTTGCAGCCATATTGTTAGGCAGGCCTCGCAGCTAACTTTTATACACGACAACTCAGCTTTAGCGAGATTTGTTCTTGAGCTGATGTAACTACGGCATTGTAAGTGGACTGTTAAGTGGTTGGATTTGGAAGGGACCTGTGCATTGAAGGCCATTGCTTGTGTGCACGAGCACCATTGAGGGCGCGACTGGGCCATGTCTGTCAACGTCTCTAACCATTGATATGGCCCGGCTCCGAGTCCCCATCCAGGAAAACGGCAATGGCCAGCGCAGCTGAGTTTCCTGATAATGGTTTTTATATACTTCGCTTCCAAGTTATTGTTTGACCGCCTCTGGCTCTCTCCCACCCTTCACGTAGTTGTGCGAAAAGAGCCCTTCAAGGAAGTCGGTAGGCTGGCCTACGCAGCACGTGACCAAGCCAGCGCAACCTATGTAGTGTGATGTAGTGTAGGTCAGTTATCCAGAGTAAGTTATTTTTTCCGAATACCATTCGACGTACTTTAGCACTGCTGATCGGGCAATGCACCGAAGACATCGATGGCCAAACACTGAAGGCCTTTTGACGTCCTCGGTGCACATCATCCAGGTTTCTGATCCGTGTAGTAGTATAAGGCGCAGCGTGGCATTGTCAACTCAACCCTTGGTGGATAAGCTGATGTCACGCCTACGCCATAGATGGCGCAGGTTCACAATAGCTGCTCTGGCTTTCCCTATCCGGATGGAAATATCATCTTTCGCGAGACCACCGGGTCTGATACAGCTGTTCGGGCAAACAAATTCGTCTACTACCACAATCGGTTCATCCGTAAGCATGAGGCTAGGGTTAAAGCCCACCCAGTCTTACAGCAGCACTTTACACTTTACAGGTGTGAAGCGCATGCCAAACCATGAGTCGAGATTATTCAGATTATTTAATATTGTTTACATTACCACGGGATCAAATTCCAGATGAGCTATGTCATCTGCGTACTCGATATCTGTGAGCGGACGCTCCGGGAGCACTTTGACCCCACAGGCATAAGAGGTTGATAGTGAGTCTTCCATGATTGTATCAGTGACGGAGTTGAAGAGGAAAGGTGAAAGAGGACAGTCCTGTCTCACATCACTTGGTGCGGTGAACTCGGAAGAGAGCTTACCGTAGACCTTCACACGGCCACGGGAGTTGGCGTACAGCGCCTTGAGGGCAAGGTCATCGAGAATCCCGAAGTAAGCATCTGCGTGCGGAAAGTGCGAAACTCTTGCCGAAACAACAGCAGGCTAGTAATTGTCAAACAACAAAACGGCGTTATCTGCTCAATCCAAACCCACTAATCTCCATCTGGATACCATTTTGATACCCAGATTTTCGGTCCCTTGAAAGGTTCCTTCCAGGCTTGTACTAATTTCCAAATTAAACACAAAGAGTGACGGGAGCAGGCTTGGTGAACCTTACTGGTTGCGGAAAGAATTTGGACATTTCAACTCAAATGGGGGTGTTAGAATGCTTACCATCTTCGCGAGGGTTTCCCTATTTTCATGTATATTTAGAAGTGTTTTCCCACCTATATGGTTAAAGTCCTCTTAGAAATCAAGAACAGAAGCGCCCGTTTATCGAAGATAAACATGGGGCTACTCACACATCAAACTCAATGAAAAAATAATCATTATTGACGGTGACACCAGCGAAAAATACTGGCAGTCCACTGCATCATGACCATGTTGATTTCTTTTACTGGAGTCTTTTATGAGAGAGAAAAGTAAATGGGTCAGAGAATAGAAACCCGGACTAACCACGAACATTCAAGGTACCTACGCCTTCCAAACTCAGTCTGACACTGGATGGAATGTCAGTGACATCGGCTGGGCGCCATATCCTTCAACGTATCCAGCTAAGCCCATGGTGGGTCACTCAAGACCATTCCTAGAGGGTGAAAAAGAACCGGCAGCACCCGTAACAGCCGTCATTTCTTTGTGTCCTTTCGCACTCTCTGCAAACACACTTCTGGCTTCTAAGAATCATATGCTGGATTTATCTGTAACACTTCCTATGGCACGTAATAAAAAATTATTATTATTACTCAGCTGTAACACCCTTCCGGTGCCTAGCTGGCATGCCACCCGTAGGAAGCACGAGGGCTGGGATACTGCCAGGTCGCCCAGGCCTAGACAAGGGAAGTCGAGTGGCAAAGGTCGGGTTCGAACCACGAACCTTCCGGCCAGTAAATTCGAGCTCTAACCACTTGGGCCATCTCGCCCAACTATCAACTTACACGTCAATGTGGTGGTGGTGGTGCGTTTTTTACCGTATGACTAACGTGGGTAGCAAATAGTTCGGAAGAATTTTGAGAGATGTTGGAATCTGCTAGACGGCCACTTTTTGCTAAGTAGTTTCATACATGTTCATTCCAACGGCACGACATTGCACCAAATGGATACGGAGGGTCAGATGATCATTTCTGGTATTTGTGGTGACGCTTGCGCTCCTTCCGTGTTTTCAAAGATGAGGACAAAGTCAACTGCATAGTCCACGTCTACAAAACTCCCGCTCAATGAGACCTGAACATGTGAGTTTTCAAGACCCTCCAGATTTCGTATCACCATTTCACCAATTAAACGCAGAAAGTGGACGTCCTTATCGTATAACGCTGCTTGTTGAGAACTTTTTTAGGAGCTCCTCATCCACTCCCACGCACCTAGTGTATGAATAGAAAGAGCGCACGACATTTACCAAATCCCGGAGCATGTCTTGCTGCATAGATGTGTTGAGATGAATAAGCTGTCTACGGATTTATACGCTACAAGATTTTATGGTATATATGCGCATACCGTTGCTCTAACACTTGACGTTATGTGAATATTTGGTCAACACTACCCCTTCCCTGCCGGAATCCTTCTTGTTGGTCTCGGGTCACGCCTTCACGTGCCGTTATGGGACAACGAAATAAGCGATCCGAAGAGTATGACTGTAACGGAGATCAATGTAGTTGCTCTGCGATTGCCAGACGCACTATGAAGACCTTTTCTGAAAAAAAGACAATACAGTCGGCTCACTTCAGTTGGCTGAGAAGGCCTCTCACCAAGATAGAAGCAAATACATTGTGCAACCGAGGTCCCCCCTCCACCCTTAAACAGAAGGTGGGAGTTGGTCAGGAGCAGCATCTTGGTAGCACTTTGAAACTCCATGAAAGATTCCAGCTCTCAATAAAATCACCGCCAGGACCTTGTTCAGAATTACCTTTACATGACCTGTTCCGCTTAGGATGTCCCGCGCATTGCATTCTCCTGGGGAGTTTTACTATGGCGAACCAAAAAAAGCAGGGTTGACAGCTCATGGTTTATCTGCCCGAGGAAGTCGTTTATATCTTCGTTTCAGACCGACAGTTCATACAAATTTGAAAGATGAGATGCAGTGTCCAAGACAATCGTCCTGTTCGATGGTTTTTTTATCACAGCGTTGCTCTGTAGGTCACGTTTGTTTGTGCAATGGCTAGCGGCGCGCCATCAAACAGAATCCAGTTGGCGCTGGAGGATCGATCTATGATTGATCCACAAAAAATCTCCGACGTGCCTCTTAGAACTCCCCCATCTGATTAGAAGCGGATCTTCGATAGTCGCAATGGCTTGGTTGACTAGAAAATCTGTTGGTAAACAAATTTCTGTGGAGCTCATTGAAGACGTATATAGGGAGGTATGGACCTTCTCCTGTGCTGAAAGTCAGGCCATGACCACGCACAATCTTCAGAATTATACGGTTCGATATCCGTACACCAGGAAGAGGAGAGAGCTTTTGTGGCAGACAGCTTTTGCTACCTCTATACGGCATGTTCTTCGTGTAGTCTTCTCACGGAATAGACAACCTCAAAAAGTGACATTGCCACTCGAGATCTGTTTGCGAATTCCACTGTAAGCGTGAAGCAATGCGTCAGTGTTAAACTCTGGTGTTGCACTACCGATGATGAAGATGAGCATGAAAATCTCAGCATCCAACATGCACCAAAATTTTGTTCCGAGAAGCACACCCACTCCAAGTAGTTGCCAGTAAAAAAACCTAAGCTTGACGTCCCTACAGTTGAGGGTAACTGGAATTTCCACATCAGCCTTGGTGATATATCAGCAAACCATATTCTTGGATGGTAAGACCACCGTCCTGGCGGCGAAAATATTGACTTCGCTGAATTCAATCCATTGTGCACCGCCATCATGCGCCAATAACATCCAAAGAGACATTCGTTAAATCGGTACACAATGACTAGACAGCCCGCCAAGCTGAACAGTTCATGCTGGAATCTAAACTGACCTTATACATACATTATTCCAGTTCCCAAGGCATGGCAAAAGCAATTAGTCAAAGGGGATAGTATCAAACTCTCGAAAAGGCAAAGTATGGCCTACAATGAAATAAAGTGCAACGCGGTTGTGATGAGGCTAAGAAGGTGAGATTGTCAAAGGCACCAAACTACCACACAGTCCGACACCAAGCACCCCAACAACCGGAGCCGCTAACATACCAACAAGGCGACCATTTTGAAAGCTACGCCGGATCTTGGTGACCATGCGAAAATGCTTTGCTCAATGCAGGAAGTTCAACCAATTCCGTACACTGCATCAAACCCTAAATTAGCTGGGCCGAAAAAAAGCAGAACATGTTAAATAAAAAACAAAGAAAAGAAATCATTCAGCTGTAACATCCTTTCGATGCCTAGCTGCCATAACAGCCGAAGAAAGAACATGGATAGGTTACTGCCAGGTTGCCCAAACCTAGACAGGATAAGTTGGGATGCAGAGGTCGGATTCAAACCACAGACATTCTAGTCAGTGAAATCGTGTTCTAACCACCCAGCCATCTCGAAACCACACGCAGCAGCATGCTCCTCTTCTCACCCTTGAGTCCTCACCTCATCGTAAGACACTGTGTGGTCCTCCAACAAGTATAGGTCTGAACAAAGTCAACAGTGTGGCGGAAAACACAAGGCTTCTAATGTATATTGCATTCCTGTAGAAGTATACAAGGAGTATACAAGGGTATACTCGTATCGTATTTCAAGATAACTTCATGCACTCTCTACCTTCAGAACCCTGTCGCAGTGTCTTCTAGGAGTGCAACCCAGGCGACTGGGGGAAACACGAGGACGTGCCCACTTCTCTAGATGCTTGTATGTCGTACGCTGGCTGTCCGCTTCTATTAAACTACAGCAGCAATTAAGACTCATACAAAATGATTCCAGATAAGTGTCGTTGAAAGGTGATCGGCAAATTTGATGCTCTTGATACAAATTGACGGCCGACTCCAGTACAACTCTTATAAGTCTCTACGTTTATTCACGGATACGAAGAAGAACATCCCTGAGTATATCAACCCTTAGTGTGAAGGAGTATACGGAGAGTCACATACGACCTTTGTCCCTGCGGTGCACGATGTCCCAATACATATCACGGAATACGATTGGAAACCCAGCTTGCCTACTTCGACTGTACGTTTAGTTCTAATACTTTTCATCACGCCATGGTTATTAAATCTTGAGTAAGTAGATGCTGGGGGAATCTACCATTAAAAAACTTAATGCTGCAACAAATGAAACACTAATCCAACTTCTTATCAGATCGTTTCTGGAATGGCCTATACGGAGATAATAGGAAAATAAAAGAGCCAGCTCCGAAAAAAACGCAGTACTAGTAAACCGTCAAGCAATCACCATTCAGTTATATTTGCTTGTGCATCATCCGAAGGCGCGGAACGTAAAATGACCACACACCTTCTTAAAGGATGTTGATCTACGGGTTCATAATCAACATAGCTTCCGGTAATGGCACTCATGTTTGAAGTGACAAAAAACAGTAGACGGATGTGAATGTGAGTGGACGTTTGGCCGACGCTATCACCATCAATCTCAACAGATGGCTTGATATTGTGCTGCAAGTTAGATTTGGTGGGGGTGACAAACGAGTAGGTTAGTTACGACAAGGACTTCTCCCAAGATGGAACATCCAATGTTCGTATCCATAACACTCCTACTCGTGGTGTCCCGCAAGAACCCGGCTTCGGATCCTTGCATTTCTTACCATATACCAACTACTTTCCAAGCATCACCGCCGTACCAAAATGTGGAGGGGGATTTAATGTACTGATTTTCCAGTGTTACTTCAAAATGATCTAGATAAATGGGCAGCGGAGTCAGAAGTGGAAACTATCTTATGATGTGCAACGTGTCTATAAAAGAAACCTACACGTATTACGGGTTTAATGAATTCAGAAACGCACCGAAACACTAACGTATGGCTTTACATGGAAGGCTATAAGGAGGATTGAACGCTGATTCTATGGGCTTTATCGAAAACATCTAACACCATATCGCCATGCATCCTCTTCTCCAATGTACTAGGGAGAAGCCGCTGTGGACCCACGAAACAATGGTTAATTGCAGCACACAGGAATAGGAAGTCAGCTCAAAAAACATCGAACACTTAAAACGACATATTATCAACATCGGCATAAACCTACAGCGAAACTGCTGATATCTTAAAATCCAGATACAGACCGATGATAGCAGAATAAAAGGTATACTTCAGACACATTCCGCACTACCATGTGGCTAGACGTTAGCTAGTAGGCAGAAGTGGGAGCGTCAACTAGAGAAATCTGATGATCGAGTAACGAAAAAATGCCGACACGAGATCAGATAATGCTGCCAAATCCCCACATCAGTCGGTCAGCCTAACCAGTGACACTAGATAAGCACCGTTAAAGAAGTTATTCCAGTAGTTTGTCACCCTGAAAGAAAGGCAGTACAGTCAAATTTTATTTGCTCTTCAGTAGTATGACTAGAAACTGCGGACGATTACACAATCCGAAATCAGGCTGCCGGACGTGTGCAGCGCTACACGGATTGATCACCCGAATGACCGAAGAGAACTAAAGGTACAAACGTCAGCCAAATTACATCAATATTTCGAAAGATTTTCGCACCGTAAGTTCACTCTGTAACCGGCGCTGTCACGAGGGTGCAAAAAGAATTTCAAATTGCTTCCTACAAAGGACGGCTAGTTCCCAGGAGGCTAAAAATCCCGCGTCCAACAACTCAAAACAATAATTGTCCGAGAGCACAGTTCTCATTTGTTATGGATCCCCAGTATTTCCACAAGTGCATTTGGAATTAAGGGGTTCTAGTTTAGTTCCGATTTTCTTATCTCCAAGGTCATCCTTGGTGAAGTCGAAATATTAATAATGATTTAAGCAGAAATTAGGTGCTCCATTAAACGTAACATCAGGGTGCGCACACGTGTTCTCGTCTCATCGAAGAACACAAAATAAATTGCCCATCATCTAAAACATGGCGATTCGTTGTTCCAACATTGACGGGACACATTGAACTAATTAGGTACTCCGTGCACTGCCACATAAAGCAGGAGTTGCGCGAAAAACTGCGCCTAATCATGTGAAACGCGTTTTATGGATAAACAACCGGACTGTGTACCTAAATTTAAACTTATCACGCGGTTTTATACTTTCTTTTTGAACCGCATTGATCGCATAATGGAGACAAGTTCACATACAGCCAAACGACGAAAATTATTGAATAATTGCCAAGGTCAAGATCAAGGTCATCAGGTTCAATCGGTCTTGCAAGGATGACTGCGAGTTCTGTGTCAGTAGCGATTCGGAAACACGGATTCACTGATTCACGGATTGATATACAGGATCGAGGCTTTTGTTCAAGTTTTCCGGGTTGGTTTTGTTCCTGTTCGTCAGTGGCTGTCGTACACCTGAAAGGCACAAATGAAAAAAAGGGTGTGGAACTGTTCCTTATGTTCTCAGCGCGGGGCAGTATGTTTGCCAGCGCGAGGATTCACATAAATAAATGTCTAATAGTGCTTTAAACTGGGTTCTAGAAGGAGCGTGGACAACCGTCGGAGGAAGGTCATTCCACGCAGCTACTACCCGAAATGAGAAAAATCTTTGTCTAATGAATGTGTGTGCTCCGAGCTTGAAATATTTCTCACTATGTCACCGCCGGGTGTTTGCTGGGTCAGCGGTGAAAAAGCTGTTGGCCAAGCTTTGTTCAAACAGGGCGTAAGCAAGGATTAGGTCCCCTCGGAGACGACGGTACATCAGGGGAAAGAGATCAAGCATCGCGAGACGCGTTTCGTAGTTTACGGATTTCAGGCCGGCAACCATTCTCGTAGAGGCCCGCTGGACACGACCAAGGAGGGTGACGTCTCTCGTGCGTCCTGAGTAGACAACTTGGTTGGCGTACTCCAGGAGCGGTTTCACGTAGGCTTCATAGAGTATTTGGATGTCCATGCGAGTAATACTGGAAAAGGTGCGTCGGATCATCCGTAAAATGGCGAATGTCTTTTGGGCCGATTTCTCATGGTGCAATGAGAAGGACAAGTTTGAGGAGACCCGAATACCCAAATCCTTTTTGCGTCTATCCTCATGATGTTTCCTGGTCCTTTCTCATCATGCATAATAAAGGCATTTGCTGAGTCTCCTCCAATAGACATATGGACGTACTTTTCGTCATTCAGAAGAAGGTGATGTATATTCTCCATACTCTGTTTAAATCGGTCCAGTTTTAGTGTTTCATCCAGCTCAGCACTCTCCGTCATGACCCACAAGGAGAGCTGCAAGTGGCAACCAAGCAGACAGCCGCAGTCATCGGTAGCACAGTTACCTATCGGGCTCACGGATTCGCGATCGATATACAGGACCGAGGCTTTCGCCCAAGCTTTCCGGGTGTGGCTTGTTCTTGTCGTTAAGCGATCAGTGTTCACCTGAAATGCACAAGCAAATGGAGGGTTTCACACTGTTTTTCAGGTTCTCAGCGCGGAGAAGGTATTTTGCAGGCGCTCTGTCTTGAGTATAAAGACGTCTAAAATGGCTTTGATGCGTGTACTAGATGGAGCGCATACAACCATAAGGGGGAGTTTGTTCTACACACCAGCTATTCGAAATGAGAAAATCGCTGCCTAATAAAAAAAGTGCGCTCTGAGCTTGGAAGTCTTGCCATATCCGCAAACATGGCCAAACCCTGATCAAAAAGCGCGTAAGTTAGTATCAAGTCTCCTCGGAGGCAACTATAGTGCAGGTGGAATAGGCCAACCACCCAAAGACGTGTTTCATAACCAACGAATTTAACGCCAGCAACCATTTTCGTTGCAGCTTGTTGCTTGATTAACGAGCTCAAGAGACAACCTTTCGTAGGCCCATTGTGTCTGGAAGTCAATACGTGTAATACGAGCGAACGCTCGCTGAATGATCCGCAGAACGGCTAATGCGTTTTGAATGAACATTCCATCGTGCAGTGAGAATAAAGGTTTTCAGGAGAACCAGGTACCTAAATCGTTTTTAATAACTATCCCCGTAATGCCTTCTGGTTTATTCTCATCATGCACGACAAAGGCGACGAACGAGTCCAGTTCCAATGATATACAGGCGCACTATTCGTCACTCAGAGAAAGATGCCGGTCTGACGATCACCTCTTTGCAGCGTCTACATCCATGTGGAGGGCACTGGCATTTGAATTCCATTTGAGTTCAAATCATCCACAAACATTGGACATGAACATTAAAGGACATCTGGAAGGTCACTGACTTAGATCGGAAACAGCGGTGATCCCAAAACGGGGCCTCAAGGAGCCTCAACTGAAACTGGCGCCGGAGAACGGTAGGTCGAGCCCACTTTCACTGGGAATGTTTTCTCTGATGTTCTTTCTCTCTTCGTTCAGCTAACAGATTCCAATTGGGTCCCATAAGACTTGAGTTTGTGGAGCAGTAGAGCGCGTGGGACTTGATTGAATGCCTTTGGGAAACCAAAATATACGGCACCTGATATAAAACCTTAGCTTGGGCTATGCTGATCATCATACAGGAACGGTTTTGGAGCAGTCCGTATTGAACAAAGGTTATACGGTTGGTTGTAGTAAGGCGATCTAAAATGGGTCGCTTTAGAATCCATTTCATCACTCTCCACGGCACGCTAGTAAGGCTAATTGGTTTGCATCTACCAGGCAATAGTTAGTCACCAGTTTGATAGACTGGAATGACAATCGCTTGCTTCCAAGCAGAGAAAAAGTTGCTTTCGCCAATTGACTGACGAAACACCAGGTGGAAATACTTTGCTAATGTTAACCATGTTTCCTTCAGGATACTTGGATGGACCCCGTCTTGTCATAACGCACTGGAGATGTTTGTTATGTGCAAGAGTTTCCGAACGTCCTCCTACATGAAGACCGCGTTTGTTAGAGGCTCTTCGTAGTTATATCTTAACATGATTGGATGTGACGAGGTCCCTGGGGCAGAATACAGGCCCGCACAGTGTTCTGTGTAAAATTCAGACACCAAAGCTTGGTCATTTGTGGATTCTACGTTTTTGCCTTTCCAGGAAAAGAGGTCCAATATTGTAGCCTGTTTTCGTATTTTCCATCGGCGGATTCTTGATTTACAGCGGTTTTACGAAACTCCAGTTCATCTGCTTGTCTAAATAGGTAGCCAACTTTTGAAAAATATTTGACCCCACCTTCTCACAATGCGCCAAACTCCTTTGGGTGGCTTGTGGTTCATCCGACTGCGCGCTGCTTTTTGGGGGCGAATATCGCTTCAACCTCGTGATTTTTTTGGTTTCGTATACCTCTTCTGATGAACTTGTCACAGGTTTAATTGCTCAAGGAACGTCTGCACGGCAGGAGTTCCGAATCCAAGACAGTGGTTCCGGATTCCTGGTCTAGTAGCAGGTTAAACCAAACCTCAGCATACAGTGGTCACTATTCTCTAGAAGAGCTTCAATTAACAATTAATAAACGGAGCTTCTCCCTTTTGTGATAACAAAAACCAACGGAGGTGGCGGTTGGCCTGCGCGGTATCTGGTATGCGCAGCAACACGTTAGGTATAAACGCGATACAAGGTGTCCATTAGGATTGGTGCGCTAGAGTTTCATCTGGGAGGCTTGGAGAGTGTTAAAATTATCTACCAGCAAGATATTTGTGAACATGTGGCCGGAGGAGAGTTGCTCCAGGGTTCGCATAAGGGACTGGTTATCTCTCAGTTAACTCGAGAAGCAGGGCTAGACAGCGCTGAGAAGAAAACTGGCCTCATGCAGCGGGATTTGAATTAACAGAGCGTCGCAAAAAGGTGCACGAGCGGTGTCAAAAAGGACAAGTTTGAAGGGCAAGGCTGCACACGCTCACCCGCTATACGCCATAGCCTTAGGAAGCATCGTAGCCTCTCCCTCCTTATTGTACTTAACAAACTTATGACTGATATCACCACGGCCAAACTTCTCCCTAGATAGGGGGAGGAATCAATCGCCGTAGCCCATTTTCCACAACCTAGGATGCTGGGGCGCCTCTTTCACCGGCGTCGCTTGTCAAATTCACCTGCAGTTTCAAACATTGTGGCCGTTGACGGGAAGCCTCTCTCTGACCTTAATGACATGGTGGAATCCCTAAACTCTTACTTCACTAGCTGCTATGTTCCCTCCGCATCGCATCTATCTACTCATCGCTTCCCATCTCGTTACGAAGTGACCACATCGATGCAGCGGGATTTGAATTAACAGAGCGTCGCAAAAAGGTGCACGAGCGGTGTCAAAAAGGACAAGTTTGAAGGGCAAGGCTGCACACGCTCACCCGCTATACGCCATAGCCTTAGGAAGCATCGTAGCCTCTCCCTCCTTATTGTACTTAACAAACTTATGACTGATATCACCACGGCCAAACTTCTCCCTAGATAGGGGGAGGAATCAATCGCCGTAGCCCATTTTCCACAACCTAGGATGCTGGGGCGCCTCTTTCACCGGCGTCGCTTGTCAAATTCACCTGCAGTTTCAAACATTGTGGCCGTTGACGGGAAGCCTCTCTCTGACCTTAATGACATGGTGGAATCCCTAAACTCTTACTTCACTAGCTGCTATGTTCCCTCCGCATCGCATCTATCTACTCATCGCTTCCCATCTCGTTACGAAGTGACCACATCGGCTAACGAGACAAGCCCCAACCTCTGCACACTCTCAGTCAGTTTGTCTGACATGAATTCCTCTCTCGCCCACCTTAGAGACTCCAGCTGCCCAGGCACTGACCGCATCCCTTCGCTTACCTTAAAAGCTGGTGGCCCGGACGCCCCCACCCTCACCCTTGATCTCTCCAATCTCTCCCTGATCATTGGCACAGTCCCCAGTCAGTGGAAGCACTCTACCATTGTCCCACACCATAAGTCAGGCTCACGAACTGCTCTAGCCAGTTATCGTGGCATCCACCATACTTGCTTACTCCTTCGTACCCTAGAGCGCCTCATCAAAGTCCACGTCATGGACTACCTGTTCATCACCACAACCCTTAACAACCTGAAGTAAGGGTTTATGGCACGGTGGTCAGCTAACACATGCCAGGTTGATTTCTTCAATCATTTCGTCCGCCTACGATACCGGACTGTGTATTATTCTTATCTATCTTGATATTCGCAAGGCATTCGACCAAGTTCCCCACGATGCACTCCTCAGCAAATTACGATCTACGGGGATTGGTGGCCCACTGCTGCAATGGTTCACTTCTTACCTCACTGGGAGAACATAAGCCACCGAAATCGGGGATCTCTCCTCCTCAACCCTTCTTATTACCAGCGGAGTTATTTAGGGCATTGTGTTTGACCCTCTGCTGTCCTCGATCACCCACTCGATCACCCATGGATCCCATTTTCTCTTCACTAGTGACGTTAAGATAGCTTACACTTTTAAGTTTATTGACTCTGTTTCTACTCTTGCTAAGATTCAGTCTGACCCGAATTCTTTATCACTCTGGTCCTCCTACCCCAATCTTTCTTTCGCTGTTCCAGAATACCAAGCCCTGTCACGTCGATTCCATATTCCTCCTGGGACGCTTACTCTTAATGGACTCTCTATTCCCACTCTTCCCGAAGTGAGAGACCTGGGCCTTAGGTATTTCTGTGCATTCACCTTCAACCAAAATGCAAGGTACAGAGTGGATAAGGCTCGCAAGCTCCGCGCATACATTCGCCGATCCTTCCATAATATATCTTGTTTAGTTGCCATCTTTAGACAATTTGTAAGACCCATTCTTGGGTATAGGCCTAAATTCGCAGTATGCACGGGCATGCCGGACTGATGTGGAGAATTTGCAGTGCTGGTTTACTAAGTCCTTGTTTCCGGTATCATCCACACTATCGTGTCGTCTTCGCGGCTTGTCACTTGGGCTGGGCCCATTATGGCTAAGGGGCATCAGGTTGAATCTAGTCCTTCTGCACCGCCTAATCTACCGTCAAACGTATATAGCTGACTGCTGCCCTGAATTTCCTTCCTGTACTACCTGTAATATCCGTAACTCTGGATGTTTACCCCCATTGTCGGCATGTCGGACTGTCTTTAGACAAAATGTTTTTCTTTGCCTGTAATTCAAACTATGGAACAAGCTCCCCTCCCATATCCGTATTATCCCATCTCACGTGGGCTTTCGAAAGGCCATCGAGTCTCACCTGTCTATTGGATGAGTTGAGCGTCTTTTCGCGCTTCAGCTTAAAACAGAAATTGTTTAAATAGGCCCTGTGCACACACCCTGACTGGTCTGTTACTATGTAGTAGCATTTACACTTACCAGCCCGAAACCCTTGGCATTAACCCACAAGTACGACAACTACCCTCTCGAGTGTTGTTGTCTACAACTTACCACTTTGTCTATTTCTTATGCAGACGTTCACTTCCTACGACCACATCTTCCGCTCTCTGAAATGTAGTTGAGTTGCAGGGAATGTCTAGCGCCTGCCATCGTAACTGTCGTCAAGCTCGTCTCCACTGGCCTGGTTGTATTTCCTTTCTCCGGCCTGAAGCTTTTGTACCCGGCTAAATTATTTTTAGTTCTTCAAGCCTGATCCATCCCTAAGTAACGCCGTCTGGTGCTTTGCTTTGACTGGATTTAACTAACACCAACCAACCTGGACCCTTAGTTCCTCGCTGTTCTGAAGCATTCTGCATCCCCTGAACACGTGCAGCGCACGCATATCAAATGGTGGGTCTGAAGATGCACTATGAATGAAATCCTTGTTTGGCCCCACAACTAACTCACACACACATAACACCGGTGAGCCTTTACTTGCCGAGGTGGTTCACATCAGTGCTTCGTCTTCGTTTGGCCGTAGTTAGCAGGCTCTGAAAATCTCCATTATACTCCCATGGCCCAAAAGGCAGTTGATGTTTCGTTTGCTCCCGCGACCTACCTCTTCCAGTGGATGTTTGTTGTTTGCTTGTTCGAAATGACTGAGCTATTTTACTGGCCTGGATTTCCCCTCGACAGGATAAGATATCTACTAGTTGGAATTACCTAATAACGCACAAACCGTAAGTATGGCTGCTTCGTGGCTTGTCTCCTGCAGCTCTGGTAGCATGCACGGCGGATGAAATCCTAGTGTGGTGGACGGGTGCGCCCTGCAGGGATGGTCGCCCTGTTACGTTGCACCATAGTGCGTCCGTATACTCGCCACCCCTCCGGTAGCACGGGTGTGCTAGTGGGTGTACTAGTGTAACTGTGATACTACTGATCGGGAGACACGCGAGTAGAATGTACTGTTCGTAGAATTTCGCTTTGCATCGATTGAAAAATGGAATCCTGTTGCGGAATTCGCGGGGCCACTTTGTAACATTTGCTTTTATTTGACCGACGAATGATTAGAGGCAATGAATCTCCAGGAAGACTCGTTCGGGAGAAGATCTGTGTCCAGTTATTGTAACTGAGATGCAGATTAGAGCTTTGCTTTCTTGTTCAGTGGTCTGTAACCGGTCAGTTGGCATTTCCGAATAAATAACTCCTCAGCGAAGGCCTTCTTCCTTTCACTAGTAGATTATCTGTTTACCAATTGCCATCTTCCCCGCCTCTGTTGCTGATTTTTCCCGTATTGTCTCCAATGCGCATGTTCTTTATCATCCATCTAACTTCAACCTGCCGGACATTTCCTGGGCCTCCACCACGGGCCCCGCCCGTTACACCGCGCTGCTTGCACAACTTGGCGTGGAGGAGTGGTCCCAAATTGTACGTGGTCCCAGTCGTGGTCTACATACTCTGGACCTAATATTCTCCAACGATGGCCACTTGGCTACAGCTGCAGTTGGCCCACGCTTCCCAGGAAGTGACCGTTGCGTCGTTTTTTGCAACGTGGTTAGTTATGGCCAACTTGCTCCTCTGAGTCCGTCCATGTTTCATCTCCCCTCATCGAATATTTTACATGCTTTTTCGTCCCAGGATTGGGACGACTTATTGCTGTCGAGAAATACACCGCGTCAGTGACATCTTCTACCAAAACCTACTGGCTGCTTCTCAACTTGTTTCTCCTGTAAATCGTTTTCACGCCAGCAACCCCGACCAAGATAGGCTATTAAAAGCCTTGGATGCAAAACTACACCAGGTCAGTAGAGAATATCGGAAACCTCAGGACTTCTCACTACTAATTCTCACAAACAAACTCTACTACCCAAGAATCCTTGCGGATATCCCTCGAACGCCGGGAAGAGAACACCGTCCTCAGATCTCCTTCCCAATCCCAATTACCCAGCCGACTGTTCCGTAGGCGTTGTACCCTAAACAGCCATTCGATCTCTTGTCTGCGTTCCACAGATAGAGGCCCCATCACTGATCCTCTCAACATAGCAGACCATCTGAACGTTTATTTTGCCAGCTGCCACTTACCCTTTCCTCCCAACTCTAAACTCATACCCACCGCTGTTTACCTCCAATGTGAACGGTCAGGGTAACTACCCGACTCTCAGTAGCGTAACGATCTCCCTAGCTGCTGTTTATTTTCTTCTTCTAAAGATTAAGGGCTCTGTTGTGCCAGGGGTCGACGGCCTTTCACACCGTACTCTGAAACAAGGCGGTAGAGATATTGGAATCCTTGTACTAAATCTTTTCACCCACTCTATAAAGTATGGGCTCGTCCCCTCCCAGTGAAAGAAATCTATAATCGACCCTCATTTCAAATCCGGATCTAGACACACTCCTTCCAACTACAGGGGAATCCACCATACCTCCCTCCCGATGAGAATCTTTGAATGTCTGATCGAAGGTCCGTTAACCAAGTTTCTACTGACAACTAATGCCATAGATGACCGGTAGTATGTTTTCCTGTCTCAAAGGTCCGTTAGTGGCTGCCAGCTTCACGTCTTCGAGACCATCACAGCAGCCTACGATGCTGGATACTGCACTTTACCAGTTTACCTGGATATTCAAGAAGCCTTTGACTAGGTGCTCCATGTATCCATACTGCATAAACTTAGTACCGTTGGTATCACTGAAACCTTATTTCAGTGGTTCGTCTCCTACCTAGCTGACAGGACCCAAGTAACACAAATTTGGGACATACAATCATTTCCATTACCGTTCACTAGCGGAGTCATACAAGAAAGCGCGCTAGGCCCCATCCTCTTTTTACTGTACATCAACGGCGTCTTCGGTGCCATATCCCATGGTAAAGTCTTCCTCTTCGCGGACGATATAAAAATTGCTTACACATTTCCCCAGCTGCACGAGCCCTTACCTTTCACCAGATTAAGCAAGACGTAGACTCGCTGACTCGCTGGTCAAACGACTCCGGCCTAAGCTTCTCCTCCAAAAATCCGGTATAGCTTCCTGCCGCTGCTCCCTCCTGGCTAATGCTTTCACAATAAATGGAAATCCTATCACTCATTCCACGGATATCAAAGATCTTGGCTTGAGACACTCCTGTACGTTTAAATTTTCCCACCAGTTGCAGTACCAGGTTGCCCGAGCACACAGGCTCATTTTTTTACTACTGCGCTCCTTTCACCTTCTAGACAAAACGGTTCCCATTTTTAAGCTGTGCGTAAGACCAATCGTCGAATTTGTTCCCGTATTCTCCTCCTTTTATACCCAAAGTTGTAGACTCGCACTTGAAAGCGTCTAACGCTCATTCACAAAAAAGCTGTTCCCTCCGTCAAACCCTCTATTTTACCGCTCCCGCTGTCAGACCCTAGGCCTCGAGACCCTATGGCACAGACGGTTCAAGATTAACCTAACTCTCCTACACCGCCTGCTACACAAAAATGCCTTTATAGCAGAGGCTAGACCAGACGTAAACTCACGTCCGCGCTACCGATTCCTTAACCCCTGCAACCTTTTAGTGTTCCCCTGCTCGTACAAACATACGCCACTACTTTTTTCTAGCTTACTACGCTCGCATCTGTAACAGCCTTCCTGAGCAGCTGCGAAACATCACGCAACATCGTACTTTTTCTCAGTCCGTGGACAAATTACTTACCCGTGAAACTGCTGCCGTCCTACCCAAAAACCCAGCTACTCCCCAACCTCCTATATAAATTGAATCCACTACACACTGGAGTATAGCGACGATAAAGTTAATAGGCAAGTAAACGTTCCAGCTATCATATCTTCCTTACTTCAAACCACTGAAGGACTAAAACGCTTACTTGATCTACGTATGTTGTTACCGGTCCGGCTGTTTATCTTTTTTCCCAATCAACTTATACATCGTTCTAGTTAAAGCCCTACCCCGGATTACTCTACCAGCTCTGTCCAGTGACTGGTGCTGTCGGCTTAACTCTAACCGAAAAAACGAAACCAAGGTCAGCTTCTTCTCACTACTATAGCACATCATGCGGATTTGATGTATATACGTCAAATCCGTATGAAGATTTGCTCCAAAGCTCACTAAGCACCCACACACACGACATCACGGTACGCTTCTGCTCGAAACGGTAGCTCACATCGACGCTCAATCGTCGTTTAGCTATAGTGTACTCGCCCTGAACATCACCATTCCGTCCTCACTGTCTCGGTGGCAACTGTCATTTTACTGCCTCCTCCGCGACTTGCTTCTACCAGCGTCTGCATGCTGTTTGCTTGCTTGAAATGACGAAGCTGACTATACTGGCCTTGCTTCCCCCCCGACCGGAAGAAAACCTGTAGTGGGGTACTTTATTAATGCACAAGCCGCAAGCATGACTGCTTTCCACCCTGCGGTTCTGGTAGCATGTGCGAGGGATGAAAATCCCTAGTGGTGGATGGTTACGCCCTGCAGGGAGGGTCGTTGTGTTACGTTGCACCATTGTACGTTCGTATACCCACCACCGCTCCAGTAGCTCGGATGCATCGCCCATCGCCAGTGGTTCTGAGCCTGGTCTTTAAATTCTGGAAATAAAAATAAAAAGAGCACTGCTGTCTTCTGATTGTTGCTGCTGATACTTGCCTCGCCTCGGTTGAGTTATTTGGTAACTCCATAAACAACAACAACAAAAGCCGGCCTTTAACCTGTCCAAAAGTGTTAAAAAATAATATACTTGGGATAGCCGGAAGAAAATCCGCGATGCCCACGGCCTGCGTCGACGTGCACAGCCGTAGATGCTTTCTTCAATATCCAGGCTACACCGCACCGAAACCCACCTAGTCAACCAAACGAAAAGACTAAACTTGCTGCTCCAAGGACTGGACACATACAACACACTTAAACATATAGTAAGACTTCAGTCCCTCCACCATCAACATGCGAGGCTAGCATCGGAAGTCTTCTTCGTCGTGCACCACACATTGATTAAAGCTGATAGTAGTCCTTCGTGGACTGGTGACCATCTCCATTACATACACCTTCCCTACTAGATTGTCCCAGTATCGTCCAACTCACTAATGACCTCAAGGTAATCTAGTCCACCATCTCAGAATCTACACCCCTGCCAGTCGTTACGTGTTTGGATGCCCCCACCACGCCGCCTCGTCTACATACAGTAAACAGTCCTGTCTCTGTAGTATAGTTATATTGACAATCTTAGCTTGACTTTGAGGACTACACTACTGAGTGCGAATCTGTCCTGGTGTCACCCCCATAACTGTGGTAGACGTTCATTTTTCCCCTAATAAAGGAGTATATCCTATCTGATGACCTATATAACGCTTCAGACCTTGTTGATCTCATTTCATTCCATCTTCTTTCCAAGCTTCGACCCGTGATAATACGCAACTATGGACGACCTGTTTGGCCGTTGTCCACTCCACCTGATCTGTGCATTACAAAAGAAGGGATGCTCGACATGGAAACAACAGCAAAAACAAATACTACGCGCGATATTACATTGGTTTTGCTCGCCCTGAGATATCGCTTAGCAAACGCACAACATCCCGCTGAGCACAGGACTGCGCACCTCAACCTAACTACCTCATTCACGACGTCCGTCACGAAGCTGTCTAGAAACCGGAGTATTTCGGTAAATTGGCAGTATGGCACGAATATCACTATTACCACTACTTCTCACTTTTTCATTTTATGACTTATGAGGGCTTCGTGAAAGGCTCTGTAGGATTTTAATAATAAATAGAACCTTAATTTGCTTTATATGCACTGCAACTGCGTTTTTAAGTGTTTGTTTCAATCGCTCTCGGTCGTTGCGTAAGGTGTAACGCTCTTTTAAATATAATCTCCAGTGACCTACACCATCTCTTCACGGAAGTGATGGGAGTGGTATTGACACAAATCAGTGATACCTAAAGCGCCGCTAAGTGTATAAATGTACAGTCGAAAATGAGGTAGTTATCGTGCAGGTCCAATTTTTATGTAACGAACTAACGATAAATTGTTTCCGAGGTTGTGGTAATAGCATCAGCCGTGCGGCACTGTCATACCCAGTTTGATGGCACGCTCGCAAGTGTTCACTTCCTACTTTGACCGCGCCCTCTCAACCGCTCATTCCCTTACCGGCAAACACAACCAGTCATTTTTGTCACCAGCAACCAACGAGAGGCGTTCATTGTAATCTGCAAAACTTTCTGTCGGATGTGAAGTGCCCGGCGACTTTTGTTCGCACTTTTCACCGGGTCAGTCAATCTTCGTACAAATTGCGTGAACTCGTTCTCCCAAGTAACTTTTACGCTCGACCCTGCCTCAGCACGACACTAGTAAGTCGCTCAAGTTTCACTGCACACTGTGATCCTGAGTTTCCTACTACCGCATATTACCCCACTTTACCATTCCCACTTACGCCTTCCGTGGCCGTACGCCCAACAGCCCAAAGACGTGGAGCCCTAGTGACGGTTTTGGGCTTTAGTTCCAATTGGCCGGCCATGTGGCCGTTTTGCTGCCTCTCCAGATCTATTATTCTGGCTCCACACTTCCTGCAGTTTGAAGCTCTTTTGTTTTCTGTCACGTTCCAGACAGGAAGCGTTTTGTTATACCCCCACTCGTATTGTTTTTTCCCGCCACTTTTAAATCCTAACGATAAGATCTTGTGTCATGTGATATGTTCTCAGTAGGAAATAAAGAGCCCCTGTCATTTTCAAGGTAAATCAAGGTAAGTCAAGGTTATATTGGTCTAAAAAGCATTTTGCTTTACAATGACCAAAGGATATTGGTGTGTGTGTGTATGTATACAGATAAACGGAATGATATGACATATATGTTCTATTGTTTGTAATCTGCATCTCAAATGTTGATGAGGGAAGTTGGGTGAGATCTTATGTATTCGTCAAGCGAATGTTTGAAAGTCTCGAGGTTACCACAATCCACAACAGATGTTGGTAGTTTGTTCCACGTGAGGGATACGCGGACTGAAAAAAAGTAGCGCCGACAGTTAATGCGGGAACATGGAATGTCAACGGCCAATGGATTCCGTCGGGTCTGTCGGGCCAAATTAACTGTGAACAAATGTTTTAAAGGGTGATTAGGGGTGTTTATTATCTTGAACATCAGGATGAGGTCTCCTCGTATACGCCGATAAGTTAAATCAAACAAATCCAGTTTACGTAGCCTTTCACTGTAGGGAACGTTTCAGAGGCCAATGACCAGCTTGGTCCCGCGGTGGTAGATACGCTCTAGCAGTTGTGTATCCTTTTGCAGCCATGGAGACCAGGCGTGGATCGCGCATTCCATTGTCGGCCGGAGATATGTGTTCATGATAATAGGGAGAATTTCAGCCGTAAAACGATAAAATATTCCCCTAAGCATCCCGAGCAGTGCCGAGGTCTTGCGATATACTGATAGACAGTGCTTACTCGGCTTCAGGTTGCTAGAAATCCAGACGCCGAGGTCTTTTTCCTCAGCCACCCATTCCAGTTCATTGGAACCCAGTTTGTATGGGAGGTGGTAGCTCTTCCCCAGATTTATGAGTTTGCATTTCTGGAAATTCAGCGGCAGCCGGTTTTGGATGGACCATTCGTCGATTCTTTGCAGATCTTGCTGTAGCGCATCACAATCAGCCTTTCCATGAATTTCAGACCAGATTTTTATGTCATCAGCAAAAAGTACGGTTTTGCACTGCAGAAGTTTCGGCAGGTCATTCATGTATACCAGGAACAAAATTGGACCAAGAACCGAACCCTGAGGGACACCACTTGTGGCGGCAATTTTATCGAAAAACGCTCCATCGACACGAACTTGGACCGAACAGTCACTCAAATAGTCTTTCAGCCAGCTCAACAGATTTCCCGTCACGCCATACATTTCAAGTTTCCGAAGAAGGATACTGTGATCGACTCGATCAAAGGCTTTGGATATATCCAAGTAACAGGCATGTACAGTAACTCCCGCATCCACTGCTCGTGTCCAGTCATCGAGTGTCACCAGAAGATTGGATAAACAAGAACGATTCTGTCGAAATCCGTGTTGTTTATCGCTCAACAAGGAGTGAATTTCAAGGTGCGATTTCAGGGCTTCTGCTATAATTCGTTCAATTAATTTTGATATTACTGGGCGAAGAGTGACAGGTCTGTAGTTAGATGCACACGTTCTGATACCTCCTTTGAATATGGGGGCTATTATCCCGCATTTCCAATCCTCTGGTACCAACCCTTCTTCCAGAGAACTAGCGAAAAGTTTAGCCAAAGGATAGCTAAGTGGTTCAGCGCAGTGGCGCAGAAGCAGAAGCAGTGTAACGCCATCCCCACCAGGTGAAGTGTGTACCTGTAAGCCGCGAAGGTGTTTGACAATGTTAGCCCGATCAATATGCACGTCCGATAAAGTTTCGTCCGTTAGTACCTCCACAGTTTGTATAGGAGCGCGGGTATCTTCAGGAGAAAACACGGAAGCATAAAATGTGGCAAGGGCATTAGCTGTTTCAAACGCATTTGCAGTCATTCCCGATTCTGTCTTTATGGCAGATATACCTGGTTTAACTTTAGCCTGCGCATTCACGAATTGATACAATAGTTTGGGGTTTTTCTCCATCCTAGTCATCAATTGAATGGGATAAATATAACCTAGTTAGACTTCATCTGTAAAATATACGGAGAACATTGACTGCCGTATTAGAATATATATATATATATATATATATTGGATTTTTCTTGTTTGGTGGGAATCG
>NW_008751931.1:464669-490484 GCF_000715545.1 Opisthorchis viverrini
TGCTGTTTGGTCTGGTTTCCTCAACAGTCCTCGGAGTGCAAGCAGCGTCTGCCATTGACCTAGATGCCTTCGCTGATTTTACATCAGTTGTCTGGTTAACTAGGGGCAGCAGAAGCTCTCCGAGTCCTTGTATTTGTTTTTCCAAATGGGATATTTTATCCTCCGTCTCTCTGTTTGCTCTAAAGCCCATAGTGGTCGGTATATCCACCGGGCCAGTATCGACATTGGAGGCTCTACACATAGTGCATCGATAACAGATAGATGGATGCTTTGGGTCATTAATCATCTGAGCGCTCAGATCAGTCAGGGTATTGTCACAACGCGCATGCACCAGTAATTTGCAAAATGCACAATTAACTACGGTGGTGTCTCGACTTACCGGGCCTTGGCAAACAGTGCAATGACCGTGAGGTGATTGTTCCATGATTGGATGAGTCAAGGTCTCGGCCGGGTTTGGCACGGCCGTGTTCTTTGTGTGCGCAGCGGATCGCGTTGCGCGTTTGCACGTGTTGGTCGGTTGGTTCGAGGTATGCGTGGGTGTGGACGCTTTGCGGTTCTTTGTCGGCCTGGTCGCCTGCATCGGGTGAGCGGATCGTGTGTGCGGTTTCGACACTAGCAGGGCAAGTGGGGTAGCACGTAGGACGAATTTCGGTGGACGTATGAAAGCTGGTAGCTGGCGTAATACTTCACCGATCTCAGTGAACTGCACTGCACTGGATAGAACTCGTCGTCAGCTCTCTTCTAGTGTAGAAACGGGATAATGGCCAATAAAACTGGGTATACTCGTACGATGTGGGGGCGAGATGCGACTGCACAGCAGGCTAACAGCTCAATGGATCCCTACCCATACCACCGCGTGATAAAGTCTACTTCGTTAATGACCACCGTTTTGGTCACCGTCCCTTTTCCATAAAAATTTCCATTAACCGCAACCCCCATCAGTCATGCTCTTATTCTGACTGTAATACCATGATTATGTCTGACATTATGCTACCCACTAGTTGGGAATAAATATTATCATTATTATTCCTCATCGCCGGTGGTTTTGAGCCCAGCCTTTAATTCAGGAAAACCAAAAAGGGCGCCGTTGCTGTCTGTCTGTAGCGGGATTGGAGTTGGCTCGGTTGTCACCTGTCTCACAACACCAAGAAATACAAGCAGATGGTAGCTCTCCTTCCGTTTGTTCTAAAAGAACAAAAGTAGCATTTATGCATGGGGTGGTTTGGGGGTATTGTGTGAGGCTCCCGGCCAACGTCGACGTGCAAGGAGTCGCCACTTTCATCTTAGTTGAGTCGCACCACCCCAAGTCCACTTCACCATCCAAACATAGCACACGCGTTCTTCCCTATTGTCATCTAGAGCGGTCATATGCATAAAATGCTAATAACTTATCACTTCCTGATTAAAAGCAGTCACAGCTAGCACCTAATGGCTGTTTTTTGCCATGCACTATTCGTTTTCTGGAGTTGACAGCGGTGACTCGGCGAATGATGATCCTTAAGCTTGCTTTCCTGTTAGGCTGACGTAGCAGACCTCAGTTAAGCTACGATTCTTATCAATTATCAATTATCAATTGTCCGCTTTTTACCTGTCTACTGCCACTGCTCACAATAACCCCTCTTTCTGCGCTACAAGAACCCTATGTCATGATGTTTTGGTGGGCCAAAAATTACCGCCCGTTCCAGACTAGTGCAATAGCTAGCCTCCCCGCTGGCTACCTCGTCGACAAAGTTCTCACCTCCCTAAAACTAGGCACCTACTTTGTCCAAACTAGTACTTGGCTTCTAGATCAGCAAACGTGTTCACCTTTCCTGGGTCCATTTAGCTTGCTGTCTTCCTCTTTTAGATTTGCTTTCACCGACACCGTTGTATCTTTTGTCTCATGATACTCGCCACACGCTACTGCTTTCATTCTACTTCTTTCTCCTTGCTCCTCTCCTCAAGCTTCACACCTCGACTGCGCTCGCCCAAACGCTCCATAGAAATGTTGTTCATTCAAACTGGCTTGTTGCCAGTCTACACCCACGTGGTCCTACAATGAAACGGAAATTATCCATGAGCCTGCATCTGCCTGACTCTCTGTGTCAATCACCGTCTCACCCAGAACCAGCTGCCACGGAACTACGTGTCCCTTTTCCGATCGCGGGAGCCTTGACGACCGTTACGGAGCTGTCCATAAACCGAAGCATGTCGGTGCAATGATGGCATGGCACTGTCATACCCAGTTAGATGGCACTCCCGCAACTAGTTTCTTCAGAATCTCGATCGCAACCCCTCGCCCACTCAAGCCTGTAATCGCAATCATGAGCGAATTTTTCATCCGGCCCTGTATCTGGGACGGGATCTATCGTACTCAATGAATTTTCGCTCAAATACGGCTAGCCTAGTTTTTCTGCTACAATTTCGGCTTGCCTGTTTCACAAGTTCAAATCCGTGTACGGTGTTCGGGTCACTCTATGTATTAGCACCTTAAACCCATCCAACCTATCCCCTGCATCTGAACTCCCTAAAACAGTGCAACCAGTGAGTCTGCTTAGTTTCAGAGTAAACCACATTTTTGAGACCAAACTCGCCATGTGCTCCCGATTTGAATTACCGTAACCCCATCTCCGCTTTTGCTCGTTGTGACTCCGGCCATTTACCTAACCGCCCAAGGTCACTCATGGCCAGCAATGGTTTTCAGCTTTAGTTCATGCCAGCTGGCTATGTCTTTGAACTAGTCGGACCTCATGCCCGTTGTTCCCAACAAGTTGGGAAAGAAACCTTTTATTATTGTTCCATCGGATATTTTTCACTGTTTATGACATTATCCTCTTTTCGTGCAATCCGCGCCTCCATAAATCCCCCAGCCATGTAAACATATAATCATGCCAGACGGTATGCCACCCAATGGAATAGGTTTATTTCACAACTTGCAGGATACTTACCGATTATGGTGTGATTGAACCATCATAACAGGAACGCGGCAGGCAACAACACAACGGGAGAAAAGTACGACCAACGATGCATGCTTATTACGTGAAAAGTCACCGCAGTTGTTGGACCAAAGAAAACTAGGACAATGGGCATGAGGTACGACTAGTTCATAGATGAAGCCGGCTGACGTGAACCAAAATTGAAAAACATTGCTGGACATGGGTGGTCTTAGGTGGTTAAGAAAACAGCCACAGTCACAAAAAGCAAGAATCAAAATGAAAATGGCTGCAGTCGACCCAACGCCCCGTAGAACTGTTATTCATTCAAATTAACTTGTCCCCGGTCTACACTCACTCGGTCCTCCAATGAAACGGAAATTATCCATGAGCCTGCATCTGCCTGACTCTCTGTGTCAATCACCGTCTCACCCAGAACCAGCTGCCACGGAACTACGTGTCCCTTTTCCGATCGCGGGAGCCTTGACGACCGTTACGGAGCTGTCCATAAACCGAAGCATGTCGGTGCAATGATGGCATGGCACTGTCATACCCAGTTAGATGGCACTCCCGCAACTAGTTTCTTCAGAATCTCGATCGCAACCCCTCGCCCACTCAAGCCTGTAATCGCAATCATGAGCGAATTTTTCATCCGGCCCTGTATCTGGGACGGGATCTATCGTACTCAATGAATTTTCGCTCAAATACGGCTAGCCTAGTTTTTCTGCTACAATTTCGGCTTGCCTGTTTCACAAGTTCAAATCCGTGTACGGTGTTCGGGTCACTCTATGTATTAGCACCTTAAACCCATCCAACCTATCCCCTGCATCTGAACTCCCTAAAACAGTGCAACCAGTGAGTCTGCTTAGTTTCAGAGTAAACCACATTTTTGAGACCAAACTCGCCATGTGCTCCCGATTTGAATTACCGTAACCCCATCTCCGCTTTTGCTCGTTGTGACTCCGGCCATTTACCTAACCGCCCAAGGTCACTCATGGCCAGCAATGGTTTTCAGCTTTAGTTCATGCCAGCTGGCTATGTCTTTGAACTAGTCGGACCTCATGCCCGTTGTTCCCAACAAGTTGGGAAAGAAACCTTTTATTATAGTTCTATCGGATATTTTTCACTGTTTATGACATTATCCTCTTTTCGTGCAATCCGCGCCTCCATAAATCCCCCAGCCATGTAAACATATAATCATGCCAGACGGTATGCCACCCAATGGAATAGGTTTATTTCACAACTTGCAGGATACTTACCGATTATGGTGTGATTGAACCATCATAACAGGAACGCGGCAGGCAACAACACAACGGGAGAAAAGTACGACCAACGATGCATGCTTATTACGTGAAAAGTCACCGCAGTTGTTGGACCAAAGAAAACTAGGACAATGGGCATGAGGTACGACTAGTTCATAGATGAAGCCGGCTGACGTGAACCAAAATTGAAAAACATTGCTGGACATGGGTGGTCTTAGGTGGTTGAGAAAACAGCCACAGTCACAAAAAGCAAGAATCAAAATGAAAATGGAACAATTCGAAATGGACGCGAATGGTAAGCTTTGTTTTAAAATATGGGTTCAACTGAAACTAAGTAGACTCACTGGTGTTACTGTTGTAGGGTGGTCAAGCGTCAAGGACGGTTTTGTTGGGGAGATTGTGTTGGTGTACAGATCTAAATAAATGCCGCAAACAAAACTAAGTTTGCGGAAAAGGCAAACCGAAGTTGCAGCCGGAAGCCAGGTTAGCTAAGTCCGAACGAAAGGTTTGGAGGGTCAGATCGAACTCAACCCAGCCTTTGATTGGAGCCAGGTGAAAATTTTGTTCGTAGTTGCAATTACATGTTCGGGTGTGAAAGAGGTTGCATTCCATATTCTGAAGAAAATAGCTACATGGGTTTCACCATAATGGATATATCAGTGCCCATCCGTCATTGTACTGATGTACTCTGGTTTCTAAGGCCTCGTAAATGTCGTCAAAGTTGCAGCGACTGGCGGATGGATAAGCATTTCCCTGGCATCTGGATCTGGGTTAGTGCTCCAATATGACCCTTAAAACATTTCAGGATGGCAATATACTCCATCATAGAAAAGAACTGAACAAAACTACCTGATGTACACAACTGAAATGCGGTCAGGGGTCAGTGATGCCGAACCAACTAGCCACACGGAACCTATATCGATCATAGCAGACAGTGGGAAATGTCAAAGGTTCGGCTTGGACAAGAAAAGTTGAATTTTTCGGTCGTTTTGATTATTACATACATCCTGCCGGGAAGTGTCTCACCTTTTCAGTGTGCAGCCTCTATTGAGCCATTCAAGTTCTCTGATGAGAAGATACAAATTAGGTTATCGAAGCATTGCTATCAGTCAGTCGCCTGGCGAACGGGGCAGTGCTTACCCACGGAGGAAGCACTTCGATGGCGAAAATCACTTATGGGTTTGTTTACGCAGCGTCATCTTCAACGGCCGATTCGCGTTGCGTGATTTCCTGTAGCTTGCTGCCTTCTGACTACAACCCCCAAAAATTAGAAGACTTTCATAATGTGCATGAGGTTTAGTCAAGAGGGTCACGTATGAGTCTGATCAAATCATCTTCGTCTATTTCCTCTAGCTGGCGCTTCGCAGCATTGGTCTTAGTAGTCAGATATCCACCCACGGCTGTTCAGTGGCTCCATATAGAAACTGAGAATACGGGCGCACACAGACTTCTGGGGCGGTGTGCTGAGTTTTTGTGCCTCGGTCCAGGTCAACGCCATAGCACGCCCGCTTTTCAGACCGGTTGGCAAGCAAAACTTTGCGTTTTTTGGACGAGCTTGGGGGCTAAGTACCAGAAATAAAACATTCATCTGCAAGCTCAACTTAGTAATCAGCTAAAATGGCATCATCGCACGGCAGGCAACGATCATTGTCAAAAATTCGACGTGATATCATACGCGATTCGTTGCACACCAGCGGTCACTGGTACTAGTCAATCGGTTAAAAAGCACACAAAATACTAAGGTTGTGACCCCAGACCGCCATCGGGGTTGCAGTTAATTATCATCGTTTATGACGGTGTGCCGTTAGTTGCATAAATTGAGTCTTTTTGCAGCAGGATTCGCCCGCCGAACAGTTTAAAATTGGAGGGAAACTGTTCACTTTCCACGAAGGCATATATAACAGGACACCAGGTACCCATGTCATCCGTGATCATGCAGGTATACAACTCGTATCAACAGGCCGGATATTGAGAGATTCAGGAAAATCACCCACAGAGGGTGTCGCGTGCGTCCCGTTGACAGTTACTACATCTGGGGAACGTCAAAACAACGATATCTGTTGCAATCTGGTGAATCATAAATAAACATAGTGGCCTTTTTCTGACTGCAGCACGAACACACGTCCAAACTCCAGAGGTTTTACTGGAACCAAAGGCATATCCTCCGCCAAAATAAAACTTAACTATACCGCAATTACTCAACAGAGCTGGTCAACACTTTCGTTGGTAGTTGTGCACATCCTGAGTGGTAAGGATCTTGCCGAATTAATTGCCCACAAACTTCCGCACTTCACACGACGGCGTTCCATATTTCAGCAGGGATCTGTGATTGAGTGACTCCTCTTTGATTTTCCTTCGATTGACCGGAAGTCAATCGTTCAAGACAGTAAAAGGTGACTGCAAAATTTTGCCACTGCCTCCTAAGACAAAACCACACTGGAAAACCAGTGCTTTACGCAGTCTCTATTGGGAAACGCGATCAGCATGCTAGCTGCTTCTAATTCCTCATATTTCCGCATTCTGCATTTGTAGTGCATCTGGTCGTCAAGCAAAACGGCAATGGTCCTTTGGTTACTGGATGAATGCGCAAACACCACATGGTTATCCCTCATGCATGCCTCAAATACCATGAAGGATGAGCGTATGTGAAGCCACTTCCAAAGCCAAAGCACAACAAGCTCAAAGTCAAATGCGCGCTGAAAATTAAAAAGGAGATCGATGAAAACGAATCGCGAAACACTAGAGATAGTTTAGGGTGACTATTGGTTTGAGCACATTCGCAACAAAACGCAACATTTTGGCGCAAAAAGTTTTACTTCATTTTTAAAGGTTTTATAGCTAGGAGCATTGTGTGGCTAATGGGTTCCGTCGAGAGATGAATTAATTATTATGAGGCCACTCAACTTCCAAAACGCAACCCTCGATTTTGCGCGCTCTCACATATTCTTCAATTTGTATAATTTCTGAGTTCATTGAAAATATAGGGAAAACCACCGGGACTTCTTTGCTAGTTTGAAACATTTACAGTAGAAAGCCGTGTATCCCTGAGCCTCACAAGACCTGCTTATCCTGCCACAGAGTAAAGTGTTTGGTTGTATTGATGTGGAGCCTGACTTCTGAAACCTGCAAGAGTGAAGCTTTCTTGACTCTCCGATGGTCTTCTATAAAAATCAAGATTTGTTGGCAATAGGGCAATCAGCAATAACATCTTATCTGGTGAAAAATATCGAATGGTTACCTGTTCGAACAACAACTTTGAAAAAAATGAATGATAGCGCTGCAACCGGGTAACTGATTTCCATTCAGATGGCAGCTTCAGGAATTACAATAAAGTGTGAAGCTCAGTTTAATGCTAACTCCATAAGCCAAGCAGTGGTTGCTTAATTGTGCTGGAATGGTTCCAACCTCGACTTATTTTATGTTACATAGCGTACATCAACCATAGGCGTATTTTCAGGGCACCTCTAGCTATGAGAAAGCCATGTTCATGGTGGGTTTCTGGAGTCAAGTTAGTTTATTGTTTCATTCCTTTGAGTCTGCAGCGGTCATTTCCATGTCCGCTCAACCGGCTTCACCTAATTTGTCTAGTACATGCGCGTTTACTAGATAAATTGTTTTTGAGCTTGCCCTTTGGCCTTCGCAATGCAGCACAAACATTTCAACGTTTTATTGACCAGGTACTACGTGTTCTTCCTTTCGTTTTTGCGTACCTTGACGATATTTTGGTTGCTAGTAGCACACCTAAACAACAGTTAGAGCATTTACGCAATATATTTACTCGTTTATCGGAATATGGTGTCGTAATCAAAGCTCAAAAATGTGTTTTTGCTTCTTCTTTACTATCTTCTCTCGGACATACTATTGACCACACCGGAATTAAACCGGTCGCAGATAAACTCGATGCCATCCGTAACATTCATTTTCCTTCATCTGTTAAACAAGTCAAACGTTTTTTAGGAATGAGTAATTTTTATCGTCGTCTTATCCCACACGCTGCAAAATATTTGGTACCTTTCACTAACATGCTGTCTGGTAATCCCCTCCCTAAGACATTGCATTTTGATGACACTCACAAACAGGCTTTTGAACAAATTAAATCTTTGTTAGTTGATTCTTTAAATTTTTTTCATTTACAACCTGAAGCAGTCCTGTAACAATCTGTTCGAGACGAACATGAACCGCTTAGATTCTTTTCCACGAAACTGTCACCTACAGAATCCCGCTACAGCACTTTCGGTCGAGAGTTACTCGCTATTTATTCAGCTATTCGACATTTTCGTCGTTTTCTTGAAGCTAGACAATTTATTGTTTTTACCGATCACAAACCCTTAACTTTCGCACTACTGGTCAAACCTGACAGATATTTTCCTCGTGAATTAGGTCAGCTTGACTTTACCTCACAGTTCACCAACGATATCCGTTATGTGTCAGGCCATCTCAATATCGTGGCAGACACTTTGTCTCGCCATGCAGTTGACTCTCTCCACTCAACGCCCACGATTGATTTGCAACGTATGGCTCAGCTACAGCGGAACGAGCCTATTCTTTCGCCGTCAAGCGACAAACCGTTTCCCTTACACGTTAAGCCAGTACCATTACAAATAGCACCAGGTACCATAGACGGCGATATCTCTACACCCACTGCAAGGCCTGTAGTCCCACATGCAATGCGCCGCCAGGTTTTCGATGCTCTGCACAACGTTTCGCACCCTGGTATACGTTCGACGGTCAACCTCGTTTCACAACGTTATGTATGGCCGAATATGAACAAAGACATTCGTTCGTGGGCAAAACTTGCCTAGCTTGTCAGCGTTCAAAAGTGATTCGCCATACCCATTCACCCATCGGTACCTTCGCCACACCATACGGTCGATTCGACGACGTCCACACAGATACGGTCGGTCCTCTCCCGATACCCAATTCATTCTCCTACCTCCTTACTTGTGTCGATCGTTTTACGCGGTGGCCCCAAGCCAGCCCAATACCTGACACTTCCGCAGATACCATCGCTCGCGCATTAATCAATGGATGGATTTCCATCTCGGAGTACCTTCTTTTATAACTGCGGATCGTGGCTCCCAGTTCGAATCACAGTTGTTCCAACATTTGACAGAATTGCTTGGATGCAAACGCATCCGGACCACTGCATGTCATCCACAAGCAAACGGTTTAGTCAAACGCTTTCATCGACACCTAAAGACTGCTCTCCGCGCTCAAGACAACCCATTAAACTGGTCTGACCAATTGCCTATTATACTTCTACATTTACGCACACTGCATTGCTCACTGCATTGTTCACCTGCTGAATTAATCTTCGGAACGACTCTCCGTATTCCAGGACAATTTTTCAATTCAGATCCACATACTCCTAGCGACCCGGTCATTACGTAACTAACTTGGAATCTTACATGTCACACCCACGCTATTTTTCACCACCAACATCAAGCAAACCGTCTTATACCGCCCCTGGCCTCGCAACTTGTCCGTGTGTGTTTATACGTTCCGATCGTGTTAGACCACCCCTTCAGCCACCATATGCTGTTCTTTTGCGTGTTCTTTTGCGGAGTGACAAATATTTTACTGTTCACTTACATGGTAAGCAGGAAAACATTTTTATTGATCGCTTGAAACCTGCTTATCTCGACTTCCTTGAGTCAAATGTCCCTGACGGTCCACAACCCAAAGTGCCCATCGATAACACAGCAGGTACGTCTCCCAAATCTACAAGCGACCGCCCTGCACAAACCCACCACATCACCCGTTCGGGCAGAGGCGTACACTGGCCAAACCGTCTCATCGCAAGTTGACATCAACTATTTCATCACAATTTGACACACCGAACGTCGAAGCACCATGTTTCTATTTTTGTTGTTCCTTTTCGTTAGGGGGAGAGTATTTGTAGTGGGCATTTTCATGTCTCCTCAACCGGCTCCACCTAATTTGACTATTACTTGCGTGTTTACTAGATCCTGCGGCTGACCTGCTATACAAGCCAGTTCCTGTCTAGTACGCATCGGAACGATTCATGTTTTATACACATGTCAAACTCTGCTATATAAGGACAGGACACAATCAAACACACACACCCCCACGCATCACTCGCGCGTCGAAACACAGACCGGCTCGACCCAACAACAACCGCGGACAACTAGGAACGTGTAGCAGTGAATCTGCCAAAAGAAACACGATTACCTGCGCCCAAAAGCAACTAGGTAGAACTATTGCAGCTTCCACTCAGAACGATAAGTCCTTCATTTGTACATTCCTATTTTTTGGTATTTTACTCGATTAAATTAAGGTGTTTTAACCTCACACTCTTAGAACAAATTTTATTAGTGTCGCTTTCAAGCCTTCTGACTTATCAAGTGGCTTTTGTTGTTAACAATAGAGAACACTAATAAGTCCAGGAGCACCGGCTATCGTATGTTGGGCTGTTCTTCTGATACTCAGTCAAACAAGCTGTTTGTGGCTGCCGTGAGCTAATTCCTATTTTTCTTGAAAAAATAACTTAGCCTTGATTCGAAAAACTTTCTCAAGCTGTCCGTCTATCAGGTATATTTATCACAGCATACGTGATGGATGACTACGTGTTTACAAACCTATGATATATAGAAAAATATATAGTTGCAAATTTTTTGCGTTTTCCCAGCTCATAGTCAATAAAATATATTACTGGTCTCAGCTCAACAGATACTTGAACCTTCCGGTTTTTTAGCAACGTCAGTTTTGAAGAAGTAAAATGGTTTTCACTTATGTAATCGATTGTACGTGGAATTCTGAAACGGACTTGGTCATTTACGAACAACGTGTCGGTATCGCAGAATAATTTTTGGCAGCGGTAATTGTACTCTTGACGCTTGATATCAAATTCATTGCAATTTTAGATTGAACAGTGGACATTAAAACGTGCAACCTCCCTTCCTTTGTGAACAATTCACATTTGTCGAATTCCTCTTCTCTCTGGCTTGGATGACAATGATTCACGGATTCACGGATTGATGCACGGGATCAAGGCTTTTGTCAGAATTTCCCGGGTCGGTTTTGTTCTTGTCGATCACTGGCTGTCGTTCGCCTGAAAGGAACAGGTGGAAAAAGGGTGCAGCACCTCTCTTTATGTTCTCAGCGCGGGGCAGTATGTTTGCCAGCGCGAAGATTCACATAAATAAATGTCTAATAGTGCTTTAAACTGGGTTCTAGAAGGAGCGTAGACAACCGCCGGGGGAAAGTCATTCCACGCAGCTACTACCCGAAATGAGAAAAACATTTTGTCAAATGAATGTGTGCTTTGAGCTTGAAAATTTTATTACTATGTCACCGCCGTGTGTTTTCTGGGTCAACGGTGGAAAACCTGTTTGCCAAGCTTTGTTTAAGCAGGGCATAGGTAAGAAATAGGTCCCGTCGGAGGCGACGGTACTCCAGGGGAAGAGAGCAAGCATCGTGAGACGCGTTTCGTGGTCCACGGATATGAGGCCGGCAACCATTCTCGTAGCGGCTCGCTGGACACCCTCAATGAGGGTGACGTCTTTCGTGCATCTTGAGTAAACAGCTTGGTTGGCATATTCCGGTAGCGGTCTGACGTAGGTCCACAGAGTATTTGGAAGTCCATGCGAGCAATACGGGAAAAGGTGCGTTGGATTGTCCGTAGAATAGTGAATGCCGTTTGGGCTGATTTTTCACGTTGCAGTGAGAAGGACAAATCTGAGGAGACCCAGATACTCAGATCCTTTTTGGAACCTATCCTCATGATGGTTTCTGGTCCTTTCCATGCATAACGAAGGCATTCGCTGAGTCTCCTTCAATAGATATATGGACAGACTTCGTCATTCAGAACAAGGTGCCAGTTCAACGGCTACTACTTGGCAGCGTCTACATCCATTTACAGCGCGCTGGCATTGGAACTCCAGGATTTCAATTCGTCCGCGAAAAGTAGACGTGGACCTGCAAGAACATCTGGAGGGTTGTTGACGCAGATAAGAACCAGCGCTTGTCCCAGGACGGAACCTTGAGGAACTTCAATGGAGACCGGCGATATAGAAGAGTAGGTCGAGCTTACTCTCACACAGATTGATCTGTCTGATAGGAACGCCTCGATCCAGTGTAAGATTTTCCCTTGAATCCCATAAAACTCGTGTTTGTGGAGCAGCGGGACGTATGGGACCCTATCAAATGCTTTTGAGAAGTCGAAAAATATGGCATCCGATATGGGTCCTTCGTCCTTGGCTTGGTTCAATTTGTCCATAAACATGAGCATGTTTGTCACGCAAGAGCGGTTCGGAAAAAATCCGTGTTGAGCTGGAGATATCAGGTTGCTGGAAGTAAGGTGACCTAGGATAGCTCACTTGGGAAGGCGTTCCATCGCCTTGCACGGCACGCTGGTGAGGCTTACAGACCTGTAGCTCCCAGGCGATAGCCGGTCACCAGTTTTGCAGATTTACGTGACAATCATTTCGTTCCAAGCAGAGGGAAGGCGGCCTTCGTCACGCGACTGACGAAGCACGAGCTGTAGATGATTTGCCAACGTGGAGGACGTTTCTTTCAGGATACTTGAATGGACCCCGTCGGGCCCCAAAGCGCAGAATGAGTTGATCTTGTGCAAAAGTTGACAAATGTCCACCATCGTGAAGATCAAGTCGGTTAGAGGCTGTACGTAGTTTTGCCTGGACGAAAGTTATGTGGCGAGGATGCTGGGGCTGGGTATAGGCACACATAGTGTTTTCTGTAAACCTCAGATATCACCGTTGAGTCACTCTTTGGTTCTCTGTTTCTTTCCCTCAAGGAGAACGCGGATGGCATGTTTCTGCGGCGATGCCTTGCCTATTTGAACAATACGTTTTTATTTTTTGAACGAGGTCCAGGATGGTGGCCTGTTTTCGTGTGTTCCATTGATGGATTTCTAAGTTACAGCGGTTCCGCATTTGACGAAATGTCAGCTCATTTTCTGTATGCCCTGTAGTTAACTTTTTGGAAAAAAAGTTGGGAACTTTTTCCAGAAGTTGCCAAACCCTTTTTGGCAGTTTGTGGCCCTCCCTCGTTTTGAGTCAGCCCGGAAAAAAGAGTAACCGTCTATGGAGATCTCCGCGTCGGAGACATCTGGTGTGATCCAGGTCTCTTTGGGTGCGATTATGGCGGTTATTCAAGGCAAGTTGATTGCTTAACATCGCCAAATTTGTTGAAAAGGCTGGGGCAGTTTGTGGACGAGCATTTCAACACTCTCTGCAACATCCGAGGGTAATGAGCCGGAAGTTGAGTGACCGGGGAGGCTAGCAGAGTTAATAGTTGTGCGCCGAATTTGAGTCCAAGGCTCCAAAGGGGCCTCTGGAGCAATATCGTCTGCTTCCTGTCTTCGTGCATTCTGTGTTTGCTTTTCGCTTGCAAGATTGTTTTTCGCCCCTTGAGAGCCCGGTTTGCTCGGGCCTTTTAGCTTTAGGGGACGGAGGTTTTTCTCCCAAGGGCGAAAATTTGGGCCATTGCTGCTTTTAGCTGTTTCAACACCGCCTTTTTGGCGACCAGATTTGTTGATGCTCAAAGAGCTGCGGCAAAATTCGCCTTCCGGGATTCTTGGATGTTTTGGCGAAGTTTGACCGGAAAAGTGTCTCTCTGAGGCCCTGAGCGCTGGGTGGCGGCACCAAGAACTAATGCTTTTGGTGGCGCTCCCAAGAGACTCGTTTTCGTGGAGGACTGCAATTGAAGCCAGCCAGCATTTTCCTAATCTGGCGAATTTTATGTGGCTTGTTTGTCTGCAGTCGCTTCTCCTTCATGTTTGTGTGGACACCCGATACCCCGGCGATCAGTGTGGCCAACTGGATTTACGAGGGGTTTTCCGGTTTGTTGTAGTCACGTTTATGGCTCTGGTTGTCGGGGTCCTGGGTGACGGTTGTGTCCCCAAGCAGAGAGGCCGCTTTTGACGCAGTGGGGCTGAAAATTGGCTTCGCAGCTTGTTCCCACACATCCGGCTGAGTCCAGTTCCGAGGCTGTAACTTTGGTGAGGAGTACATGGCTGCACCTGTGTTGTCTGTTACGGAGATGAGCGTCGATAGCTCTACGCACTTTGGGCGCTGCTTGCATGTGAGGTTTGCCCCCTCCAGGGCATCACTTCCTTTGGTGGGCGAGGGGCCTGTGGTGGTCGAATAAATGCTGCTGTCCGGAGACGCGGCTGGTTTTGTCGGCCTTCTTTCAAGAGCACAAGGGGCTATGACAACGATAGGCTTGGCCCTGATTTTGGGGTCAGTTCAACCCACCGGTAGCCTGTTTCGTGCCTACACCCCTGACCTGTTGTGACCAAGCTTTCGCGCGTCTGAAGGGCGATCCTCAGATAGACGCCTGTTCATTGGATTGGCCCTTTGAATGTTACCAGCCCGCTCCAAGATCCTCTGTAAGGCAGATGGGAAGGAAAGGGTGACTAGAAGCCCAAGAGTTCGCTTGCTTCCCTTCCGGTGTAATCATTCTGCGTGGAGCGATTGATCAGGCTTGATAAGGACACTGCTAAGGACCGATTGTGCTCCAATTTCGCGCCGAGTATCCCAATCAAAGCTGAGCACTGACATGGGTCTTTCTGATTCTGCAGTGGGGATTGAGTACTGCTTTTGGGGGCTCTCCTCTCGCTTGCGGTATGCATGTGGCGCAGACAAACGGGAGAGAAGAGTTTGCTGATCGGCTTATCTGATCGTCCTGTAAAACCGTGCATTTGAAGTGCCACCAGGCCTTGCAGGTGTGACATTACATACCGCGTTTGACGTTCGACGGGCAGTCATTTGGCCCATATCTGTTGTGGTCTATCAATGGCTATAGAGGGCGATCGGTATAAATTGATTTCATGTTCAAGACTATATGCGAAACAGAAAGTGTGCGCAAAATGACAAGATTTATCTCTCGAATGTTTTGTTAGAGTAATAAAATAGAACAATGGCTCGTGCGCACTCTGTGAATAGATTGAACGACGAAAAAATTCTTTCGCAAATTTGCACGGGGGAGAAACGAAACCGATTTTGAACGTACCGCGCACAACTATTGTCACAAAATGTTTGAAATTTTGTGACTGTTTTCCTCCAGTTCCCCAAAAATTGGCAAATAACTGTCGACAGTCGTTTATCTAGTTTACTGAAGCAGTATGCTTTGGTTCTATCTAAAAAAGCATGGTAGCCTAGCACAACAAGCAACAGAGACTAAAAAATTACACTTAGTTTCCAACCGATTTCTGAACGACCTGCAATGATAGTGATACGATAATAAACAAACATATATTAGAAACACAAGTAAGGTTGACGGACTCAGTAAGCTCATGACAACTGCTAAAATGAAAGCTTAAGAAGCCCAGCTGTGATGATTGCGCATAGCCGATCATAAATTTTATTATAATGATGTTTAATCCACACTGTTTATCATTGCAGTTCTTCAGTACTTCTTGAGGAACAAACTCAAATACTGGGTCACTCACTCAAGCAACAGTTGAAAATTTTCGCCACATTACGTTTGATGCCCTTAACTATTTCAGTCGACAAGGCACAGAACGCGTTCTTGGCAATTTGTCAAAAATTTGTCATAAAAATTTATGTAAACATTCCGAACGACTTGAGTGGCAACACCAGGTTTGCTTTCGCTGACGTTAACACTTGGAATCCGGTGAGCAGCCCACAATTGGCGATGCTAACATGGCTCATGTAAACTGTTTTGTCTGCACCTATTTTGGGCCGCTACTTTATTTGGGCGGCTCACTAGAGATGGGCCAGACCTTCAAGTACATGGTTGTTGGATCCGAGGTCTCAGCCTTCAGTAGTGTAGGTGGCAACTGCACCCCCAATTAGGCTGAGTGATTTCTTATTCAGTTTTCATACGAAAAAATGCAGACCGGTTCCGCCACTTTTCATGGCTTGATCGTTCAAAACGGCGGGTCACGTGGATAACCTTGAAAACTCACGCACCCATTAACCATAACACCATTAACACTTCAAAAGCGGCAACGTGCTTTTGGTTTTACCAGGTTAAGAATGGAAATCGATTTACGTACGTCCAACTTGGGAGTTTGTTGTCGACATTCGTCCAGACCGTTTAGTCAATAATGTTTCCGTCCTCTAACGCCTTATAAAGAAATAGCAAAGTTCCCTCGGGTGCTCCACTCAGAAGGAACATTAGCCTCCGTTTTCATTTCGCCTCCAGAATTCGCAGTTGACCTGTCATCAGCATAATCTCTGGCTGGAGCAGGAAACTGGGTGACGAAAGTTTGACAATCACCCTCCCTGGTCACCTCGCAATCCAAAACACTAAGGGCACAATCAAACCAAACAAGCTTTACACCGATTCATATACTTGACGTCCAAAGGATAACTGCCTAGCCCGTATTTATTTGAATTCTGAGGCGGTCTTTCTGTGGAAGAGTCCCATAAGGCACGGCCTAATTTGTGACCCAGAATGTCCGACACTTGCAACCTGACCGAAAACTCCCCTGCCTGGGAGTTACACTCCACTCAGCTGACACGCGTTAAATTCATAAATAGGTGAATTGGTTACCAAGTAGGCACGGGTGAAAGAAGGGGGCTATTTCAAAAGTACTCTAAATCTAATAGAAACTCGGTGCCCACATTTTTGATCAACGACCACCAATGGGTGCTGCTGATATAAGCCTCAAAGCTCTTGACAGTGCCATCATGACGACATCCAAACAAAAGCACGTAGAACGACTATCTTGAAATATACCGCCCCAAACTCATGACCAAGCCGATTGTGGTCATATCCCCCTGTGCTCCCGAAAGCAGGCCGATGAAACCAGCTGGTTCTCCGGACAGCAGTTTTTATTCGACCACCACAGGCCTCTCGCCCACCAAAGGCAGGGACGCCCTGGAGGAGACAAATCCCACATGCAAGCAGCGCCCAAACTACGTGGAGCTATCAACGCTTATCTCCGTATCACAGGGCACAGCTGCAGCCGCGCACTCGTCAACAAAGTCACAGCCCCTGAACTGGACTGAGTCAGATGTGCGGGGAAAAGGAGCGAAGCCAATCTCTAGCTCCACTCCATCAAAAGCGGCCTCTTTCACTGTGCACACAGGTGCCGCCCAGGACCCCAACAACCAACTCCACAATCCTGACAACAGTGAAACCCATTTGGCCACCCTGATCGCGGTCGACTCGAGTGTCCACACAAACACGAAAGAAAGGCGACTGTAGCCAAATAACCATATAAGATTCGCCAACTCAAAGAACTTATGGCCGTCCTCGATGTGTGGTCCTCTTCCAAAACCAACCACATTTAACGCACCAAAAGAACCACTTCTCGGTTCTGCCACCCAGTGCATAGGAACTCACAGAGACACCTTTTCGATCAAACCGCGTCAAAGTGCTCAAGAAACAGAACAGATGGAGCTTTGCCCCAAAGCGTTCAACACCAAATCTGGCCGTCCAAAAAGCGATATTGAATGAGCTGCAAGCAGCGGTCACCGACATTTTCGTTAACTGGGAAACACTTCGTCCATCAAAGGTAAAAGACCGGCGCCGGCCGGGATCCCATGGGGCGAAAAATAACCCACAAGTGAAAAGCAGCCCGCGAGACCACCAAGACGGGTAGGGGAAAAATATGCCCTTTTGGAGCTTTGGACTCAAACCGGCCGTACAGCTATTAAGTCTGATAACTTCCCTGGTTAAAAATCTCTCGACTCCTCACCTACAGAGGCAGCATAGACATTGTTTGATTGCTTGTGTACAAACCGCCTCAGCCTGTTTAACAACCGTCCATAATCACACTCACGCAGATCTGGTCCACACCGTACGTCCCTGATGCGGAGATATCAACGGACGACTACTATGTTTTTGGGCTGACGCAAAACGAGAGAGGGCTTGTGAGGCTGCTTTTTACTTACGTGCGGCCACGCCCATTCAAGTTGTCCTGCCAGATACCACTCATGCACCTTTTCGCGATGCGCGGTCAGATTCCCTTTTTCTCGGTCTACCGTTGTACCTTGAGTCCTCCTGAAGTTGAACATATCCTCACACGAACATGAGAAACTTTTCTCCAGCCAACAGTTCACTCACCTCCTGCGGGTAGAGGACTTTGACGCTCCCAAGGCCTCCTTGATAGAGCTCCAGCGCGTCGGACCAAGTGGACTTTCTGCAGCGGCATTGACCAGTCATTCATCAGAGCGCTTGGACTAATCATGTCAATGCACCCATCAGATACCGCTCAGGCCTACATCCATCCCTCCTGGACTTAGTCATCACCAACAAAGGGCACTACGTCGATCAGGTGATATATAACGCACCACAGGGACATGCCCTGTTTGAACAAGATTTTGGCAACATGTTTTTTACCGTTGACCCAGCAATCACACAGCAGAGACATGATAAGAAGCTTTTTAAGCTCGGAGTGCACACTTTCATTAGGTAATTTTTCTCATTTCGAGTAATAGCTGTGTGGAATAACCTTTCTCTGAGGGCTGTTCACGCTTCATCTGAAACCTATACAAAGCACTGTTAGACACTTATTTATGCGAGTCCTCGGGCTGGCAAGCCTACTGACACGTACTGGCAACTTAAAGAGCAGTGCTAAGCCCTTGTTGTTTGTGCCTTTCAGGTTAACGACGACCGCTAAACGAAGATAACAAACTGGACCAGGAAAACTCGGGAAAAAGCCTTGTTCCTGTGCATTAATCCCTGAAGAAGTGGTTTACAGTGTGCCGCGTAGAGCATCAGTCCATGCGGGTAAAACGGACGAAGATGCTCCGAATACAGTTTGAGCCTATTTTTATGATGCACTGGAGCCAGACGCCCAAGACCACTTTGACATCTATCCTCATAACGTCCTGTTGTTCATTCTCACCATTCAAGACGAAGGCACGGTAGTAGCTGCGTGGAATGACCTTCCTCCGACGGTTGTACACGCTCCTTCTCGAACCCAATTCAAAGCACTATTAGACATTTATTTATGCGAATCCTCGCGCTGGCGAGCATACTGCCCCGCGCTGAGAACATAAAGAGCAGTGCTACACCCTTTTTTCACTTGTGCCTTTCAGGTGAACGACAGCCACTGACCGACAAGAACAAAACCGACCCGGGAAACTTGGGCAAAAGCCTCGATCCTGTGTATCAATCCGTGAATCCGTGACCACATGGCTATCTGGAGTAGATGCCTCGGATTAAAATGTGTGAGCCCTCTCGTTTTCGCCACTAGAAATAAGAACCTATCCATTACTACGACCGCTGTTGCTCCAGAATATCCGGTAGGCTCCCGCACTCCATATTTGAACTACCGGTTTTGTTTTAATTGCTAACGCGGTATCGTTTTCTGGTTTTGAATAGTACGGATAAGTCTTCACATTCAAATAGTGAGTTCACGCGGCAATTCAACTTGTCCCCTTATTGCGTCCCTCAACTCGTGCAGGGCCGCTCCTTTTTAGCTTCCGAGCTACCCACTGACCCTTAAACATTGACAATGTGATTTCCTTTCCGTATCCTAGCGCTAAGTTTCCGTGGACCGTTCCAGTTGTCTCATGACACAGGCACCAGTAAGCGTGAAATTGAACATACCGTCGAAAGTAAATATGGCGGGACGCCCAGGAGTCGTTCAAATCCTGCACACTAACCCCATGCCCGGGCAGGAGTTACTGCCGCAGACTACACCCACCTTCAAGGCATTTGCAAACGTCCGACCCCTTATTACCAACGCGACACCAATGGCGGCTGTAAATACAAATACCGCTGTTCAGTATGTTCGGAAACAGCCTGAGGTGACAGGTAAGCTTCTTGGTTAGTTTATTTAATTAGGTGTACACACCGTGCGATGTCCACGTTTTTTATCTTGGCGTATAGAAGTGTACTAGCATATATGCTTATATAAGCATGCTTACGCTAGTAAATCTGGGCTGCGACACGACTGTACGTAGTTCCCCTGGAGACGATTCCATAGATCTTCTCTTTTATGATAAATCCAGCAGTCCTTATGTCGTATATATGGAGACTGGTCTGTTGAATTTGTGTACTACTGGGACTCCTAAGTATCCGTAAGTACAAGAGAGCTTCACTCAAAACTTCTAAATTGGACTGAAGCAGAGGAAGTAGTGCGCCTAAGATTCCAATCATGTCCTTCCGGAATTTTAGTGCCAACCGAACACGAAGCTACTGGAGTGCGAGTGACCGATTCCGATTTAAACACTAGTTGCCCGGAAGGTCAGTCTCATATGCTTTACCTGCTGTACCCTCGGGCTAGGTTAACCATGCCGAACTATTTTGCTCGAGCTACGGGTCTCGGGTGGGTCTCCTGAGAAACCCCATACCCTCGCTGTCTTACGGGTGACGTGCATGAGCTGAAGGCTATTATCCCTGGACAGAACCTTACGTTTTTCGACGGACACGCAGTTGATACTTTTGGGTTGACGGCCCGATGTTTGGTACCTCGAACAATCTCATTCGGTCTTCACAGCACTGAAGTGTTGATTGTTGTAACTAAACTAACCTCAGACCTCATGCTCTCTTCGGGTGGCCTGACCGCTGTGCACCGAAAGTGTTACATATTAGGGGTTATTAGTTACTCTGTTAATGTGTGCTAGCCATGGTGGCATTAGCCTCAAGCTATTCTCTGTTCTCACTTAACAGACGGGAGTGTAATGCTAGGACATTCAGTGATCAGCGATTGTCATCTCTCCCGACTTGACTAACTTTGACCCTGGTAACCGTCAGACACTACGAAAGGTGCTTTTGTAAGTTCTTTACACACAGTGATGTCGGGCAACCGGTCTGTTCTGCTTCAGATTTATTGTCCATGGTTTGGTGAAGCAGCCCCTCCCTGCTCCTAAAGCTTGCCGGATCGAGCCCCCCTTGATCATCAACCTATAGTAACGAAGCACACTGACGCAATGTCCTTACTACTGACATCGATTAACCGCCATTTCTTACGTCTCCAACCAAGCACAGGCGGGGACCCCATCCTGGAAGGCGAGATGGCTAAAGTGGCTAGAGCGCGGATTTACTGACCGGAAGGTCCGTGGTTTGAACCCGACCTCTGCCTCTCGACCCCCCTGTCTAGGCGTGGACAACCTGACAGTATCCCAACCCTCGTGCTTTCTTCAGGTAGCATGGCAGCTGGGCACCAGAAGGGTGTTACGGTTGGACGATTATTTTTTTACAATACCAACAACACCCAAGCTCTTCGTGATCTGTTTCACGCCTCTCTACCAAGTCATGCGCTGTCCAGTTCGTGGTCTGCGCCGACCTGAAGGAGGCGCGGAGAACAACACTGCTATCCGTAGACGGCATGCGTAGCACATGACCGAGCCACCGTAGTCGATGATGCTGGATGTTTTCCCGGATGAAGTACCTATAACAACCAAATACCCGATTTCTAATCACGTCGTTACTAACACGCTGATGCCATCCAAAGCCAGCTACGCTTCTGAGGCATCGGTGGTCGAAAACCTGAAGACGTCTCACGTCTCTCACCCATACAACAACACAGTCCTTAGTGTAGCCTAGGAAATACGACCCTTGAGATCTAGTGAGATACCTTTTTGACCCTTAAGGGACGCAAATTAGCAAACGTGATTCGGGCCTGTGAGATTGTTGCACTGACTTCATCAGACGCACTTTCGTCAGGGCTCATACAACTGCCGGAATATGTGGAGTTTTCCACAATCTCCAATGATTCTCCTTGAATAGTAAGGGATACGTTCGAAGACTGCACGTTATGAAGCATGACTTTGCACTTTGAAGGTGCAAGGCGCATGCCAAACAGGGCTTTTGCTTCACTTTGGTCATCAAAGATGAGGGCGATGTCATCTGTGTACTCCAAATCGACAAGGCTCTTACCAGCAGCAATTTGAACACCGGGGTTTTGAAGACCGTCCAGTGTTTGCCTCATGGCTTCACCAGTGACGAAGTTGAACAAGAATGGAGAGAGTGGACATCCTTGTCTGACACCATCTTTTGTAGGGAAGCTTTTGGAGAGCTCACCATACACTCACCCGCCCAGAAGTATGTGAATATAGGGATCGGATTGTGTTTACGAACTTCTAGGGCATACCCTGTTGAGCAAGTGCAGTTAGCACTGATCGATCGACAGAATCAAACGCACCCTTCAAGGCAAGGACTACTAGGATTGTGGGTCGTATGTACATATGTCGTTACTCTAACACCTCACGGAGTGTGAAGATGTGGTCAACGCGGCCCTCACCCGGTCGAAATCCAGCTTGATTCTCACGAGTCAAGTCTTCGCGAGCCACCGTGAGACGACGAAGAATCATGAAGCCAGAAGCCTCGTTACAACAAGCGTCAAACTAACACCTCTGTGGTTACTACGTTTACTGTGAGTGCCCTTTTTGAAAATGGGCACTACTATCGAATCACCCCAGCTGTCTAGGACGATCTCCCTCTCAGATAGACCTAAATAGGCTAGACAGGCGCTGGCTGAGTCCATCGCCATCCTCGAAAATAGCAGGTGAAAGGTCGTCAGGACCAGCAGCACGATTATGTTTGAGCAGTGAAGCATCGGTGTTGAACACTGGTGTCATGCTGTCGATGATGTTTGAGTAGAGAAATACACCCGGACACTCCAGAAACTAAAGGCGGCTCCATATTTGCGGTCCACCTTTCTGTTGAATGCCAGGATTCCAGATTGGAGGTGACAGGTGGCCAGCTGAATTGCTGCTCGAAGTACTGTGCCCAGCGGTCCAAACGTTCTGCTCTGTTACATATCAGAGCCAGCTAGGTCCCTGATTATTTCGCTGACAAGAGGTTTCCGAGGACCAGTCGAACGAATCAAGTGGAACAGCTTGCTCATGCTTCCAGCATTCTTGATTTATTCCATTTCTTCGGCCTTCCGGGTCCACCATGCTTCTCGGTCTGCTCGGACACTCAGTTTCACCTGGCGTCGGATGATGCTCCGGGTGGAGTTGTGGTGGCGGCCAGGGGGAATCTGTCGCCGGGTCTCCAGCAAAGACGTGTTCCTATCAGAGATCCAATGTTTAGATGAGGTTGGCTGGGTTGTACCGCAAACAGACGCTCCTGCTTTGAGAAGCGCCTTGGGTATTTTTTCCTAGTAACCGAGATGGCCCAAGTGGTTAGAGCGCGAATTTACTGACCGGAAGGTCCGTGGTTCGAATCCGACCCCCGCCACTCGACTTCCTTTGTCTATGCTTGGGCAACCTGGCAGTATCCCAGCCCTCGTGCTTCCTTCGGGTGGCATGGCAGCTAGGCACCGGAAGGGCGCTACAGCTGAACGCTTTCTTTCTTTTACCGCAAGCAGACAATTCGGCTTTGCGTACCGCTTTGGATATTTTATCCTAGTGGCCGTTTATCGCTGACACCGAACCGTCCGACAGGCATTCAAGGAGCTGGGTCCACTAGCTTCTCAATGGCTAAGCGAGGTGTGCGCGATTTGCGTACACCTGAAAAGCGCAACGAAAAGCAGCAGCGTACAAGTGCATGGTCGAAGTCCACGCTGGTGTTCCAGAAAGAGCGGTAGGCGATGATCGATCCTCACCACCGATAACTGACGACGATGTGGTTTATTTGGATTCGGGGCTGGTTTGTTGGTGGGCACCACGTTGTCAAGCGATTTCCGCTTTTCGGGAAATTCGTACTGCAAAGAAACAGTCCGTGATCGGCACACATCTGAAGTAATTGGTTTCCGTTGTTCGTGCGTCTTGTTTTCAAACCAAGAAGACCACCCAATCGAGCCTCAGCAGCGCTTAATCTACCTACCTGGGCGTTCATATCACCGGCAACCACGATATCTGAGCTTTTAGCCTGCTGTAGAAGGGCACCTAGAGCGTCACAGAAACTCCTTGGCAGATTCAGAGCTACAGTCACTTGGGGCGTAAGCATAAACAAACCTCACTTCATCTAGATTCTCTCAGATGTTGCCAAACGAACTGCACAAAGGCGACTATCAACGGGTATCCAATCAAGCACAGACGATTCCGTTCGTTTGCCCATTACAGTACCAACCCCAGAAGTGCGCGGCCGGAACCTGGAAAAGAGCGGGGGGGGGCAGTCAGTTCGATCACAGTATTTGCGTCCTGCAGACAGCGTTCCTGACAGACAACATACATCAATCCAGAGAGAATCCAGTGTACGGGCGAGAGCCACCTGTTGACCTACTTGCTTCAGTGTGCGAACATTGAAGGTAGCTAAGTAGACATGCTTCCGGGGTTTGAAAACAGACTTTGAAGTGTTTAGGGTTGTTACTGAACTCAGACGTACAGAAGTTGCAGCTGAGTGTGATGCACGGCAAGCAAAACGGTCAGTCCTAGAACTGGGACCTTCGGAGGAAGTAGTCAAATTTGGGCGAGTGAGGTTGGAAGACCGAGAACGTGAAGATGTATGAAGGGAGGCGTCAGCAGTAGCATGCTTTCGCTTACCCACCCTGCTGTATGCAGCAAGTAAGGTGACCCGGCTCATGACACCACGCGACGGCCGATGTGGTATAAGTATTGTTAGTCCTGAATGTCATGGTTGTACGAGAGCTGGGATACTTCTAGGGCGCCCACACCTAGACAGGAGGACGATTAGAGTCCTCAACCAAAGCCCCTGGCTCAAAAGCCTAGCCGTAAGGCAGTGGTTTTTGTCGGGAAATGCTAGTATATTAGCGTTTTTACGGAACACGTTCCAACCCCCAGGACCAGGAGACTGTTCGTCAGACTTCTACCCATGGACCAACCTGAGTGTCGCCTTGATTAATACCGCGCGGCACTAGGATGTTCACATTAGAAGAGATTCACTATCACTCTATTAATCGTTCTAGTTGGGCCACGGCGTTTCTCTTAAGCTGCACACGCTGTGGCAGCAGTGGTCAAAACGACCTGGGAGACTCACAATGAGGTATCACCAGCTGCAGTAATTGGACTCTCTTGGACGTTTAATACCAGATCTTTCCGGTGCGAAACCTTATCGACTACCGATTGGACATCTCTTGTCCCGGAGGGTTCGTTGTTCGAACACATGTGTACATCGACTGTTCCTGACCAGGCTTGGGCAGCCTGGCAGCATTTCAGCCCTCATACTTCCTTCCGGTGGTATAAAGCTGGACACCGATAGGGTGCTACAATTGAACGTTAAACCGTATACCATAGGCACATTGGTTCCACTTTCGATCAACGGAAGCTACGGCCAAGTCTTGGAAGCGATGACCTGTTCGGGTAATTCAGTAATTGGGTAGCTACGGATTGGTGGTGATAGCTTTGATGCACGAGCGCCACTGACCGCGCGATTGGGCCATTTCTGCCAGTGTCATTAACCATCACTGAGTTGAGTCCCGGTGTCCCTTCCCGGGAAGCGGCATTTTTCGACCCGACACAGTTAACTGGTTAGTGTTTTTATGCCTCATACACTGTCCACTTCTTGCGCAGAGCCATAAGGGCTAAAAATCGATTAGCTGTAGCACCCTTTCGGTGCCTAACTACCATGCCATCACAAAGAAGCACGAGGGATGAGATACTGCCAGGTTGACTAAGCCTAGACAGGAGAATTCGGGCTCCATCTTATTCGCGCACTGAGCCATAAGGTTTTGTTCGGGGATCCGACCCCTATTCTCTGACTCAAAAGTCTGAACCGCGAGACCGGTGGTTAGGGGTTTCTTGGGCACCGTTACCGGAGCTAATGGCTCACTAGTCTGACGCGCTTGGCTGAAGGCGGCTGGCCTGGCCCGAGGGCGCAGCTGCAGC
>NW_008751931.1:492270-497715 GCF_000715545.1 Opisthorchis viverrini
TTCCATTCGCCCGTATGCACTATCTCCACCGGCTGTGTTGCAGGAGGCCAGCTGAACTGCTCTTCGAAGTGTTCGGCCCATCTCTCCAGTCGACGTTTTTGCGAGTGAATTAATGAGCCATCTTTTTCACTTATGGTTTCGCTGGAGAACTGAACTGTGACCATTCCTACAGCCCTCCGGTTGTAAAATAAATAGAGCAATCGTTTATCTGTAACATCCTTTCGGTGCCTAGCTGCCATTCCACCCAAAAATATGAGGGCTGGGATACTGCCTGGTTGCCCAAGCCTTGATAGGGGAAGTCGAGATTCAGAGGCCGGATTCAAACTACGGAACTCCCGGTGAATAAATTTGTTCTCCACCCATCAAGCCATATCGCTCCGCCCGATCGTCTTTGTCATGCATTGTGACAATTGACCAGAAGACACAGTGAGGATAGTCACCAAATAGGATTCTGAGATCTGATTCTCTCCAAACATGTCTACCTCACCTCATCATGGAAACTCGGCTCAAAAGACTTTAGTCTTCCTAAGGCTGGTTAGGCGCACCTTCTGCCATATTCCCTGCATGGTCTTCTAAATAGTCTGTGGGGCTTAAGTCAGACCACTTCTTAAATATGCCAACCAAGTCGTCTAATCAGGAAGCAAGGTTGTCACACTCATTGGGGGCCGAGATGGTCCAAGTGATAAGAGCGTGAATTTACTGACTGGAAGGTCCGTGGTTCGCATCCGACCTCCGCCACTCGACTTCCCCTGTCTAGGTTTGGGCAACCTGGCAGTATCCCAGCCCTCATGCTTCCTTCGGGTGGCATGGCAGCTAGGCACCGGAAGGGCGCTACAGCTGAACGCTTTCTTTCTTTTACCGCAAGCAGACAATTCGGCTTTGCGTACCGCTTTGGATATTTTATCCTAGTGGCCGTTTATCGCTGACACCGAACCGTCCGACAGGCATTCAAGGAGCTGGGTCCACTAGCTTCTCAATGGCTAAGCGAGGTGTGCGCGATTTGCGTACACCTGAAAAGCGCAACGAAAAGCAGCAGCGTACAAGTGCATGGTCGAAGTCCACGCTGGTGTTCCAGAAAGAGCGGTAGGCGATGATCGATCCTCACCACCGATAACTGACGACGATGTGGTTTATTTGGATTCGGGGCTGGTTTGTTGGTGGGCACCACGTTGTCAAGCGATTTCCGCTTTTCGGGAAATTCGTACTGCAAAGAAACAGTCCGTGATCGGCACACATCTGAAGTAATTGGTTTCCGTTGTTCGTGCGTCTTGTTTTCAAACCAAGAAGACCACCCAATCGAGCCTCAGCAGCGCTTAATCTACCTACCTGGGCGTTCATATCACCGGCAACCACGATATCTGAGCTTTTAGCCTGCTGTAGAAGGGCACCTAGAGCGTCACAGAAACTCCTTGGCAGATTCAGAGCTACAGTCACTTGGGGCGTAAGCATAAACAAACCTCACTTCATCTAGATTCTCTCAGATGTTGCCAAACGAACTGCACAAAGGCGACTATCAACGGGTATCCAATCAAGCACAGACGATTCCGTTCGTTTGCCCATTACAGTACCAACCCCAGAAGTGCGCGGCCGGAACCTGGAAAAGAGCGGGGGGGGGCAGTCAGTTCGATCACAGTATTTGCGTCTTGCAGACAGCGTTCCTGACAGACAACATCAATCAATCCAGAGAGAATCCAGTGTACGGGCGAGAGCCACCTGTTGACCTACTTGCTTCAGTGTGCGAACATTGAAGGTAGGTAGACATGCGTTCCTGACAGACAACATACATCAATCCAGAGAGAATCCAGTGTACGGGCGAGAGCCACCTGTTGACCTACTTGCTTCAGTGTGCGAACATTGAAGGTAGCTAAGTAGACATGCTTCCGGGGTTTGAAAACAGACTTTGAAGTGTTTAGGGTTGTTACTGAACTCAGACGTACAGAAGTTGCAGCTGAGTGTGATGCACGGCAAGCAAAACGGTCAGTCCTAGAACTGGGACCTTCGGAGGAAGTAGTCAAATTTGGACGAGTGAGGTTGGAAGACCGAGAACGTGAAGATGTATGAAGGGAGGCGTCAGCAGTAGCATGCTTTCGCTTACCCACCCTGCTGTATGCAGCAAGTAAGGTGACCCGGCTCATGACACCACGCGACGGCCGATGTGGTATAAGTATTGTTAGTCCTGAATGTCATGGTTGTACGAGAGCTGGGATACTTCTAGGGCGCCCACACCTAGACAGGAGGACGATTAGAGTCCTCAACCAAAGCCCCTGGCTCAAAAGCCTAGCCGTAAGGCAGTGGTTTTTGTCGGGAAATGCTAGTATATTAGCGTTTTTACGGAACACGTTCCAACCCCCAGGACCAGGAGACTGTTCGTCAGACTTCTACCCATGGACCAACCTGAGTGTCGCCTTGATTAATACCGCGCGGCACTAGGATGTTCACATTAGAAGAGATTCACTATCACTCTATTAATCGTTCTAGTTGGGCCACGGCGTTTCTCTTAAGCTGCACACGCTGTGGCAGCAGTGGTCAAAACGACCTGGGAGACTCACAATGAGGTATCACCAGCTGCAGTAATTGGACTCTCTTGGACGTTTAATACCAGATCTTTCCGGTGCGAAACCTTATCGACTACCGATTGGACATCTCTTGTCCCGGAGGGTTCGTTGTTCGAACACATGTGTACATCGACTGTTCCTGACCAGGCTTGGGCAGCCTGGCAGCATTTCAGCCCTCATACTTCCTTCCGGTGGTATAAAGCTGGACACCGATAGGGTGCTACAATTGAACGTTAAACCGTATACCATAGGCACATTGGTTCCACTTTCGATCAACGGAAGCTACGGCCAAGTCTTGGAAGCGATGACCTGTTCGGGTAATTCAGTAATTGGGTAGCTACGGATTGGTGGTGATAGCTTTGATGCACGAGCGCCACTGACCGCGCGATTGGGCCATTTCTGCCAGTGTCATTAACCATCACTGAGTTGAGTCCCGGTGTCCCTTCCCGGGAAGCGGCATTTTTCGACCCGACACAGTTAACTGGTTAGTGTTTTTATGCCTCATACACTGTCCACTTCTTGCGCAGAGCCATAAGGGCTAAAAATCGATTAGCTGTAGCACCCTTTCGGTGCCTAACTACCATGCCATCACAAAGAAGCACGAGGGATGAGATACTGCCAGGTTGACTAAGCCTAGACAGGAGAATTCGGGCTCCATCTTATTCGCGCACTGAGCCATAAGGTTTTGTTCGGGGATCCGACCTCTATTCTCTGACTCAAAAGTCTGAACCGCGAGACCGGTGGTTAGGGCTTTCTTGGGCACCGTTACCGGAGCTAATGGCTCACTAGTCTGACGCGCTTGGCTGAAGGCGGCTGGCCTGGCCCGAGGGCGCAGCTGCAGCCCATCAGGTGCCTTTTGAGCAGGATCGGACTCTTTGGTTTTAAAAGTGCTTCGACCGTACTAAATAATGCTCCGGCGGTCACGGCCAACCGTTCAGCGATCGGAATGTGCGGCTTTTAGGGTCGGTGTTTTGTAATCCGTCCTTGGCGGAAAGCAGCATCGCTGCTTCAATAAATATAGACATGCTGGTGGCCTTACTGTCTTCACAATTCTATCGCAGGGAACAGTACGACTTTAACTCCAAACTGCCTTGTGATACGATTACTCGCTGTTCTTCGTCGATCTGCTCCTGGCCTTCCTGGCTTGGTTGGACCTTAGGGAACTGAGTTCCAGTGTAGCCCGCAGGGTCACTGCAGCACAGAAGTCCGACCACCACGTCAAGGTGACAGCTTTAGGTCAGGATGCTTGGTGCGCACAGAGTAATCGTTCCCACATGCTGTACCACAGTGGCTAAGACTATGAGAATTTCGCCATATTACGTTTGCCTTTAGTCACTGTGCCACCCGCACTCCAGTCTCAAACTTAAATTCTCCAGAATCGCAGCTTAATTTTGCCGTCGTCACCGCTCACACTCGCCGTTGAAATGAATTATTCGTTCGCCTGCAACAGACAGTCATGCGTCTGTTCGTGATATGTCGCAAATCATTGGTAATTAGGACGCGCATGTTGATGCTTTAAGAGAAAAGTAACCATTCACCTGTAGCACCCTTTCGGTGCCTAACTGCTACGCCATCAGAAGGAAGCATGAGGGCTGGGATACTGCCAGGTCATTCAAGTCCAGACAGGGGAATGTGAGAGGCAGAGGTCGAGTTCCACCCAAAGACCTACCGGTCGGTAAATTTACGCTCTAATCAGTGGGCCATCTCGCTTCAAACGACCACCGCCATCTGGAAGTTCGGTCTGCGACAAGGCTGTAAGAATGAGAAGTGCTTGCTAAGCTACGCAAGTGTGAATCGATTCATTTCCACTCGGCTTTTTCACTGCAATTCACCAAGAGTTCAGCACTATTAGTCAAACTTGCAAACCCTATAAAGGCCTTTTGGCATAATTTATTGTGCTCCCGGTCCCCGGCTTACCGAACAGTACATCTAAATTCGTTTGGTGACTGCACAGTTCGAGGAGAAATAAGATAGATCGAGTATTTCAGTCCGCTCTTCAGTAAACGATATATCCAACCAGTGTCGTAGCTTCGCAGCTTGTTGCTTCGCTCAGCTGTAGCACCCTTTCGCTGTCATGCCAATGGAAGGCGGGAGGGGGTGGGATACTGCCACGTTGCCCAAGCCCAGACAAAAGCAGTCAAGATGCTTGTTTGAGTTTGGACCCCGGACCTTCCGGTTCATAAGCTGGTTCCTTAACCACTGAGCTGTCTAAACTAGCTAAAACAACAAGGAAGAGAGGGAACATTCGAGGCATATCCCACCAGTCTCTCTGGAACCCTTAACCTTGCGCTTTTTCTTGATCTATCCCGACGAGCACTGATGTTACTCGTATTGCAGTCTTTGAGTGTACAGTAAGAGTTGGAGTGACATCTGCTTACTCGGATTAGCAGCGCTGTGTAGCTCTCGTAGAATACCGGATTTTTGTATTCTCTAATGAGGACTTTGATGGTAGGCACTAAACGTACATATGAAAAGATAGGCGTTCATACAGTCGTTCACGTAACGCTTTTTCATCTTTGAAAGAGATATTTTTGGCGACCTGGAGTGGTTTCTAGCGATATTTCACTCAAATTCTGCTAGTAGAAGTAGAGTAGTTCGAACGTTCACAGGAAGGTTTTTCTCATTACCACTAGAGAGGAGTAACCGATTTACAGGTTACAGTATCTGAAGTTTGTCAGGAAGAACCAATTTTGGTTACTTCACCATTATTAATAACATTCGGTGCAAGATATCCACAGCATATATATAGCACATGGATTAAAACAATACAGACGAAAGGTATGTCGTTTCACAAACCCAAAGATGGGAATACAAACGTTTCAGAAAATTCACAATTTTCCCAACGCTACGTTTAGCAATGGGCCCTCAATGTAAAGCCTTACCAAGAGCG
>NW_008751931.1:505429-523398 GCF_000715545.1 Opisthorchis viverrini
CGAGTGAGGTTGGAAGACCGAGAACGTGAAGATGTATGAAGGGAGGCGTCAGCAGTAGCATGCTTTCGCTTACCCACCCTGCTGTATGCAGCAAGTAAGGTGACCCGGCTCATGACACCACGCGACGGCCGATGTGGTATAAGTATTGTTAGTCCTGAATGTCATGGTTGTACGAGAGCTGGGATACTTCTAGGGCGCCCACACCTAGACAGGAGGACGATTAGAGTCCTCAACCAAAGCCCCTGGCTCAAAAGCCTAGCCGTAAGGCAGTGGTTTTTGTCGGGAAATGCTAGTATATTAGCGTTTTTACGGAACACGTTCCAACCCCCAGGACCAGGAGACTGTTCGTCAGACTTCTACCCATGGACCAACCTGAGTGTCGCCTTGATTAATACCGCGCGGCACTAGGATGTTCACATTAGAAGAGATTCACTATCACTCTATTAATCGTTCTAGTTGGGCCACGGCGTTTCTCTTAAGCTGCACACGCTGTGGCAGCAGTGGTCAAAACGACCTGGGAGACTCACAATGAGGTATCACCAGCTGCAGTAATTGGACTCTCTTGGACGTTTAATACCAGATCTTTCCGGTGCGAAACCTTATCGACTACCGATTGGACATCTCTTGTCCCGGAGGGTTCGTTGTTCGAACACATGTGTACGTCGACTGTTCCTGACCAGGCTTGGGCAGCCTGGCAGCATTTCAGCCCTCATACTTCCTTCCGGTGGTATAAAGCTGGACACCGATAGGGTGCTACAATTGAACGTTAAACCGTATACCATAGGCACATTGGTTCCACTTTCGATCAACGGAAGCTACGGCCAAGTCTTGGAAGCGATGACCTGTTCGGGTAATTCAGTAATTGGGTAGCTACGGATTGGTGGTGATAGCTTTGATGCACGAGCGCCACTGACCGCGCGATTGGGCCATTTCTGCCAGTGTCATTAACCATCACTGAGTTGAGTCCCGGTGTCCCTTCCCGGGAAGCGGCATTTTTCGACCCGACACAGTTAACTGGTTAGTGTTTTTATGCCTCATACACTGTCCACTTCTTGCGCAGAGCCATAAGGGCTAAAAATCGATTAGCTGTAGCACCCTTTCGGTGCCTAACTACCATGCCATCACAAAGAAGCACGAGGGATGAGATACTGCCAGGTTGACTAAGCCTAGACAGGAGAATTCGGGCTCCATCTTATTCGCGCACTGAGCCATAAGGTTTTGTTCGGGGATCCGACCTCTATTCTCTGACTCAAAAGTCTGAACCGCGAGACCGGTGGTTAGGGCTTTCTTGGGCACCGTTACCGGAGCTAATGGCTCACTAGTCTGACGCGCTTGGCTGAAGGCGGCTGGCCTGGCCCGAGGGCGCAGCTGCAGCCCATCAGGTGCCTTTTGAGCAGGATCGGACTCTTTGGTTTTAAAAGTGCTTCGACCGTACTAAATAATGCTCCGGCGGTCACGGCCAACCGTTCAGCGATCGGAATGTGCGGCTTTTAGGGTCGGTGTTTTGTAATCCGTCCTTGGCGGAAAGCAGCATCGCTGCTTCAATAAATATAGACATGCTGGTGGCCTTACTGTCTTCACAATTCTATCGCAGGGAACAGTACGACTTTAACTCCAAACTGCCTTGTGATACGATTACTCGCTGTTCTTCGTCGATCTGCTCCTGGCCTTCCTGGCTTGGTTGGACCTTAGGGAACTGAGTTCCAGTGTAGCCCGCAGGGTCACTGCAGCACAGAAGTCCGACCACCACGTCAAGGTGACAGCTTTAGGTCAGGATGCTTGGTGCGCACAGAGTAATCGTTCCCACATGCTGTACCACAGTGGCTAAGACTATGAGAATTTCGCCATATTACGTTTGCCTTTAGTCACTGTGCCACCCGCACTCCAGTCTCAAACTTAAATTCTCCAGAATCGCAGCTTAATTTTGCCGTCGTCACCGCTCACACTCGCCGTTGAAATGAATTATTCGTTCGCCTGCAACAGACAGTCATGCGTCTGTTCGTGATATGTCGCAAATCATTGGTAATTAGGACGCGCATGTTGATGCTTTAAGAGAAAAGTAACCATTCACCTGTAGCACCCTTTCGGTGCCTAACTGCTACGCCATCAGAAGGAAGCATGAGGGCTGGGATACTGCCAGGTCATTCAAGTCCAGACAGGGGAATGTGAGAGGCAGAGGTCGAGTTCCACCCAAAGACCTACCGGTCGGTAAATTTACGCTCTAATCAGTGGGCCATCTCGCTTCAAACGACCACCGCCATCTGGAAGTTCGGTCTGCGACAAGGCTGTAAGAATGAGGAGTGCTTGCTAAGCTACGCAAGTGTGAATCGATTCATTTCCACTCGGCTTTTTCACTGCAATTCACCAAGAGTTCAGCACTATTAGTCAAACTTGCAAACCCTATAAAGGCCTTTTGGCATAATTTATTGTGCTCCCGGTCCCCGGCTTACCGAACAGTACATCTAAATTCGTTTGGTGACTGCACAGTTCGAGGAGAAATAAGATAGATCGAGTATTTCAGTCCGCTCTTCAGTAAACGATATATCCAACCAGTGTCGTAGCTTCGCAGCTTGTTGCTTCGCTCAGCTGTAGCACCCTTTCGCTGTCATGCCAATGGAAGGCGGGAGGGGGTGGGATACTGCCACGTTGCCCAAGCCCAGACAAAAGCAGTCAAGATGCTTGTTTGAGTTTGGACCCCGGACCTTCCGGTTCATAAGCTGGTTCCTTAACCACTGAGCTGTCTAAACTAGCTAAAACAACAAGGAAGAGAGGGAACATTCGAGGCATATCCCACCAGTCTCTCTGGAACCCTTAACCTTGCGCTTTTTCTTGATCTATCCCGACGAGCACTGATGTTACTCGTATTGCAGTCTTTGAGTGTACAGTAAGAGTTGGAGTGACATCTGCTTACTCGGATTAGCAGCGCTGTGTAGCTCTCGTAGAATACCGGATTTTTGTATTCTCTAATGAGGACTTTGATGGTAGGCACTAAACGTACATATGAAAAGATAGGCGTTCATACAGTCGTTCACGTAACGCTTTTTCATCTTTGAAAGAGATATTTTTGGCGACCTGGAGTGGTTTCTAGCGATATTTCACTCAAATTCTGCTAGTAGAAGTAGAGTAGTTCGAACGTTCACAGGAAGGTTTTTCTCATTACCACTAGAGAGGAGTAACCGATTTACAGGTTACAGTATCTGAAGTTTGTCAGGAAGAACCAATTTTGGTTACTTCACCATTATTAATAACATTCGGTGCAAGATATCCACAGCATATATATAGCACATGGATTAAAACAATACAGACGAAAGGTATGTCGTTTCACAAACCCAAAGATGGGAATACAAACGTTTCAGAAAATTCACAATTTTCCCAACGCTACGTTTAGCAATGGGCCCTCAATGTAAAGCCTTACCAAGAGCGCAAGAAGGCCATACGGTATCCAGGGTGACTAAGAAGTATATATATATATATATATATATATATATATATATATCGTCTCTCTCCAACAGATTTCGCACCATATGTTGCTCTCATCCCATCATCCTCAGTGGGCGAAGCTTTAGAAGCTAACACCATCGCCCGCCCATGGCATCCCATCATCCTCAGTGGGCGAAGCTTTAGAAGCTAACACCATCGCATTCCCGCCCATGGTTTGGGAGCAGAAAAACTAGCTATGGAAGCGTCAGTGGTATTTTATGTAGCTATATACTATATTGTCCCCAGATACGTGTATGGAGCACCGAGGGAAATCATCCATTCATGACAGATGACCGGTACAAATGTGCAGTAGGTATTCTCGGAACTTTTTCTCAAATATGCAGAACTCCGCTTTTAGTTCCGCCTGTTTCGATCATCTCTGATAATCCATTCGGCTGTGCCAACTGCGCTGGCTCCACCGTGTGCTCCGTATGCCAGTTAGCGGATTGTCTCGTGTCCTCTTTGTTGAGACTTCCCGTCCGAAATGTCAATAAGGTGGGCAGCGCATGTCCTGGAGGCAAAGCACAAGAAACATAACAGGTTTCGGCTGCACTGGTGTATGTTGTCTGCGGTGTGGGGGTACCAGAAACCCACCACGTCGGTGATTGGAGGCAGCCACTAATACGGTAATGCCACACAACCATTGGGCTCTCGTGTCTAACCAATAACCCACCGTCCTCTGCATCTCATAACAGTGACCCGAACCACTATGCGGTATACGTCTTCAACTGCATTGGCCTCGCAGACAAATTGAACTTTAAGGTGTTCGCTAAGTCTTGGTGAAAAAAAACATTCAGTTGTGGCACTCTTTCGGTAGCTAACTGGCATGCCACCTGAAGGAATCATGAGGGATGTGATACTGCCAGGTTACTCAAGCATAGACAGGAGAAGTCGAGATGCAGAGGTCAGGTTCGAACAGTAAATTCGCACTCTAACCACTAAGCCATCTTCGTAATTAAATAATCGGTGTTTGACTGAGGGGTTTTGTCAGGCACTGGTTACTTCAGCCGTAAATCACAGCAGTGTTGTCTAGCATATTTAGTAGCTGAGGTTACTATTGTTGTCGTCATTTTGATGTACTATTATTTATAGTTGGTTACAGGATTTGTGGAATTTATGTTCATTTTCCTCTGAACAGTCCTCATGTCCCGGTGCAGCTATTCTTGTTCATCTGTACCAAAGCGAGGGAGCATTGGACCTGAGCTTCACTCTGCGGGAGCGTTCGACAAACGGATAGCATCGCTAAACCGGAGTACATTATACTTTTCAGGTGTATCCCGTGTAAACTGATGTTACACGCTCGCTCCGCATGCCGAACTTTGGGGGGGGGGGGCGTTCAGATGTACACTGTTGGTGAACTCCACTAAGGGTAAATCCCGAGTCGAGTGCTTTCCCGCTTTGGTGTGGATAAGCCAGAAATATCGGACCGGAGAAGACAGTGATGCGAATTCATTTGTCTGTATTCTTACAATTATATCTGTGGGCTTCGCAAAGCTTTAATAATGCTACGAACTTAATGCATACTTGTTCTGGTGTTCGTGCTGCCATATACTAAGTTAATCGCCTTCCTGAAGCTCTACACCACTGTTCTGCGCATTTGTTTTGCCTTTTGCATCACTCTCCGTTTCAGTAATCAGTCATGGTAGTCCCTATGTGACTGCTTCACTTGGTCAGCAGTTTACTCCATTTGGCGCCCCTATTCTTACACTCAACCCCAACATCGTGCAACCAATGACCGGTCCACCAGGCCTCACTCCTGGGGGAGTCAACCAGCTTGGTGGTTCAAGTGGTCCGTTGACCAACTTAACAAACTCACGAAAGCCATGCAACTGCACGAAGTCTCATTGCCTCAAATTATACTGTGAATGTTTCGCACAGGGTCAACTTTGCCAAAACTGCAACTGTCACAACTGTATGAACAATTTGGCCTATGAGGAAGAACGTGGTCGCGCGATCAAGATGACTTTAGAGAGAAATCCAACCGCGTTTCATCCGAAGATAGGTCGAGGTGAAGGAGAGAGAAAACACACAAAGGGGTGCAACTGCAAACGCTCCGGTTGTTTAAAGAACTATTGCGAATGTTACGAAGCCAAGATTAGCTGCTCGGATCTTTGCCGCTGTCAGGGATGCCGAAACACTGAAGACAGTGTAGAAAGACGGTCGTTGATGCGACTTGCCGCCATGGGTTCATTAAGGTCACGACAACCGTCCTCTTTCAAGAAGCACCTTTCCAAGCCCCCTCCAGAAACGTAAGTTTCTTGCTGTTCGTCTTCGACTTCCTTTTGTAGCCAGCCGCTTCATGTGTGGAACTTCGTGCACACGTTTAGTCTAATTTACTACCACGCCAAGTGTACGTGATTTCCAACGTTATTTATCTGTCATGCAACCCTGGTAAAATAACCATACATCACACTGAGCGATGTCATTCAGTTGAGTTCTGCAATAGATCAGCACGGTAATCGGCGACGAATAAATGTGTAGCCCCACCGGAAGCCCGAATTGAAGAGCAGGTAAATAAATGGATAATCCGTGTGTGATGGTGTGGAAAAAAGGACAACTAAGCTGACACATGAGCGCCATTTTTCTTCATGTCTCCTTACCAGTATCTTCCTTTGGTGTTGCAGATACCGGCCTCGAACCGGTTCGGCCAGCAAATCTTTTCGGGTTTCGTTCCCAGATCACGCCATGTCGATTTCTAAGATAATGGGGTTCATAAAACGACATGAAAAGTAAGATTGTGTAACAGATTACTAAGCTAGCCTAATAGACAGCAATAGTTCTACGCACTTCAATTTTGCCATCATGAAGTCCTCATAGGGTATCAAATCTCAAGGGTGAGCACAGTTATCACGCTTTTCATAAAAACGATAGTGAGTACACTGCAGTCGAAGAGCTGCTGGAGATGATTGGCACAGACAAGGGAAATCTCTGGGCGAATTCTTTCATCCAGACATGACCAGTTTGAGTCCCTCACCAGAACCGCAGAAATTTGAAGGGCACTCTGAATCGCTTAGAAACATTTGAACGAAACGGATACCCGGTGCAGCGAAGTGGTCTGGATTTACTGCGTAAAGTGGGTGCAAAATTATGAAGCCTTTGGGTAACGTTATAAAATGACTGAAAGCTAAGAGGCTTTGTTGCCACCGATCATTTCTGCGTTAAACTTAGCTGAAGGACGGTATATGTAGCGAAGTACAATACGAAAATCCGTCCGGTCACGCGCCTCAATAAAACGATGGTATCCACGGCAACCACTCTAGGGAATCATGGAGGACATGGCCCAATGGGAACATGGCGAGGTAGTGTTCGAGGATCTTTTGGTAGAGGCATCACCCAAAAGTTGTTTTTATCCGGTGATATGAAGCACGCGGCCGTCCGGAGAGGCAATACCACAAGACGTACTTCAGCATTGCTAATCCGGTGTTCCCACCAGACCCGGGCAATGATTCGAAGGCATAGATGGTCAAACACTGAAAGTCTTTTGACTTCCTCGGTTCGCAGCGGCCAGGTTTCAGATCCGGTGAATTTGCGCCCCAATCACAGACATCTCACCCCCGCATCGTATTATAGAGCATCCTGAGGTGACTGAAAAGTATAAGGGTAGTAAAGTCCCATTAATAGGACTAATAGGCTAATCTTTGGATCCATGTTCCGCCTTTTCTTTGTAGACTGCCCCACGCTTTCTTTACATGGGAAGTCATTGAAGCCACTGCCGGTTGCCTGCTCGCGCAGGCGGAGGAGGCCGAAAGACGTGATTTGGCTCCAGCAGCCCAGGAACGCATTGTCCTCGAAGAATTCGGTCGAATCCTCGAACGTGTAATGGATTCAGCCAGCAAGGTTAGTGTCACTTATATTTTCATCATCCAGAAATACAGTGAACGGGTTTTCACAGGTCTCATGTGGTCTCAGTGTAATTATGTTGTATTGAACTCGTGCCCCTTTCCAGGCTCACATCAGGACTGCTAGTAGCATCCAAGATGACGACAGCGAAGAATCTGAACAGCCTCTTATTCACGCTCCTGTACCAACCGTGCAATCAGATTACACAAGAGTTGGAGGTTCCAGAACAGTCGGTGCAGCTACTGCCTCAGCAGCTGCAGCTGATGTTCTCCTGCGCGACGATGAAGATGATGATGACCTGATGCAGGGTATGGATGACCATGATCAAAGGAATGTAGATGATGACATGTTCGAGGATGACGATGATATCGACCCCGGACGCACACCACATCACGCTCATCCCCCGAGACATACTCGCCAAGCGGTAAGTCGGCAGGGTCTCTCGTCCTCACGGAACAGGTCATCACATGTCTCAGACCTGCTGGATGAAAGGATGATTAGTGATGATGACTCCGATGAAATTCCCAGCAAGCATCCCGGGGACATATCGCAAACATACAGACAAGTTATACCCTCTCGAAACAGAACCCACTTACCCGAAACCCGCTACCGCTCTCGCCATTCCAGGCGACACACCTCTGGTACTCGTGGACATGAACATCACGACCCGGATTCAATCATTTGATGTGCCCGCTTCCGCTACTTTCAATAACAGGTGTCTGCTGTACACATTTTCTTATGGAGATCCGTGTAACTACTCCCAAATTATCATGTCCCTTGCTTATTCTTCGCCAAAAAAATTTTCAGTTGCATACATACTGCGTTTTATTAAAATCACTGTACACGAACGGTAAGTTAATCCATGACATTTTGGTAGACTAGTTTTCCTACTCGTATATACTCAGCTTTCTCTGTGCTGGACATCGTTCGGATATGTGCGGATGTAATACTCGCATATGGTAATTTTTGTCCTCCAACCGTTACGGTGAACTTGTCCTGTGTTGGACTCTCTAAAAAAGTGGAGATATAATGGTACTCATTAGATACGAGCAGTAAATTAGTAGACAAGAACCGAATAGCCATAAACATGGGTAACTTAGCGAAATATACTCATTTGCAAACAAACTCGGTTTTGCGAGAGACCCACCTGGATCTCTCTTTTGTGATGTTTCCAGGCAACCGATAACTTACCTTCGGGAGAATCCGCTGTGGACGATGGTGGTTTGGTTGACGGGATCCGTGCTAGAGATAAAATGGAGAGGTCTGAAAACTGGTTCCGTAGCTCGAGTGCAGTCCACGGCGCTCGAAAATAGTCATCAAATAGACAAAAAGCCGAACTCGAAGTAACAAAAAATATACTGAAAGGCAATAGTGTAGTAAATCTTTCTTATGTTACTCACCCAATCGATGTGGGGACGTGTCCAGGAGAAAAACAGGTCAGTTTAATGGGCATGCTTAATCTCCTCAGTAGCCTTCAGTTATCTTGAAGGGCGTTACCAGTGTAGTGATGTACATGAGTTACCCTGCCAGCACTTGGCATGGATACTGCTGAATGCTATCGAGGACGTTGTGTCTAGATTACGCTCACTTTTAACACATCTGGTTGCACGCGACAGCCGACCTCAGTCATCATCATTGACGGTGTCCATCTATTATACCTATGACCGTAAAGCCACTGCAACCATCAGTGAATGAAAGTCGGAAGATGGATCAAAACTTACCCTGTACTCTGCACATCAAACTTGAGTGAATTGCCACGCTGTAGTTGACCTCAAGAATAAACTAAACGCGTTGAATTGTATGCATGAAAGTCAAACTTCCCACTCGGGAACAGCTTGATTGTTCCCCAAGAGTGTTGTGCATTGGGGAACAACTAATATTTGTCGTAATTCCTTATTACGTTAAGCGGTAGTGCAATGAAAACTATACTGAAAGTCACTAAGACCTCCTTAGTAAGGGCACTTTTTGCTTATTCCCTATAGTAACCGGTTGTGGTTAATAGTGTCTGGGCGGGTATGTATTACATTCATTTGCCCTATCCAGCCACCCATAGTTTGCCTCTTGAGACCACCTGTCCACAAAGTGCGAAAATTTACATGTGTATCCGCCTCCAGTCATTCTACTGGTCGAAATTCTGTGAAACCGTCGTTCCGCGCATAAGCTTCTTTTAGAATCTCTGGTTAAGCGCAAACGGTTTTATACGCGATAGGCTGCTACTTCCGTCCTCATCCTGACAAACCCTTGTGACGACTAAATAAGAATCGAATGGCGGATTTCGGTGCACCATGTGTTGCCCCTCGCAGGCGTTCTTATCTGGATAGCGCCATCTTACATTGTACACGATGGCCTTTATTCAGACCTACAAATCGGGTTCAACCGCAATGCAACGATGGGTAGTTAACCGGGTGCCAAACACTCTCCTGGAACATTTGGCACTGAGCAATGGTTTGTGCGACATCTCAGATATTGAATTTGAACGAAGTGGCACAGTCTTTGGATATCTTTACAGTGAGAGATCGCCATGGTATGAGAAGTGCGTAGGTCAGTAGTGCTGAAGAACTACCGTGCGAACAGAGGAAATGAGGTGAGGCAAATACCAGGTCTGTAAGAAATAACAGCTAAAAACAAATGCGCTCATCAAGGTTGGTCTTTATGAAAAACGCTTCTGTATACAAACGGTCGAAACAGAAAAAATCTTTCAGCTGTAGCACCCTTCCGGTGCCTAGTTGCCATACCATCCGAAGGAAGCAGGAGGGCTGAGATACCGCCAGGTAGTTGAAAACTAGATACGATCAGTCGAGATGTACAGCTTGGGTTCGAACCACAGACCTTCCTGTCAGTAAGTTCGTGCCTTAACCACCGAGCCAATTTGGTTAGAAAAGGTTAATGCGACCCTCCAGGCTGAATTTTAGCTATGGACCAAGTAGGAGCGAGATGGTCCAAGTGGTTAGAGCGCAAATTTACTGACCGGGAGGTCCGTGGTTCGAACTCCACCTCCGCCTCTCACCTTCCCCTGTCGTGGCTTGAGCAACCTGGCAGTGTCCCAGCCCTCGTGCTTCCTTCGGGTGGTATGACAGCTAGACACCGAAAGGATGCTACAGCTGAACAATATGGACCAAGTAACAAGTACAAGGTCTGATTTCAACCGCCCGATTTGTGAAGCCAACCAAAGTTCAAAGTTTCATGGGGCTTCGGCGCCTAATAGGTGTGGTGAGTGAGTGTTTCAAAACATTCCAATTGGGAATGACGTACCCGAAGGTTGCATACTTTTGCTGGCAGTGTGCGACGATATCCCTCGGCGTTCGTGAATCAGCAACAACTGCATTATGTCACCACTTGTTGCAGAGGAAGTTGGGTTAGCTGAACCGGACGCGTCGGAGGATGTTTCCTTGAGGCTCGTGGCTCCAAGTGTAGAGAACCCGGTGGGAACCCGACCAGGAGTGAGGGTCTGTGTCAGCGAGTCGCTCAAAGTAACGCCTGCTCCCATCGCCGGGGTGAAGGCGTTATCTGTAGTGTGTATGGGTGTAGATAGTGGGTGGACACCCGGACCCCGATCCAAGTCACCAAGACCTCAAAAAGGTGCACGGAATGAAGACGTGAAAAAGTCTACTGCAGGTGTGTTCAGGGTTAATGTGAAACGCTGCTGTAGCAAGTGCATGAATAGAAAAACTTGATAAGGCGGACAGCCATCATCAGAGTAGCAAGCGTAGACTGCTCTGCAGCTTATGTCAATTTTATTGGGTAAAGCCATTTAAGGGGAGGTATGGTACAGAAGTTTGGTTCAGGTACTAACCTGCTGCAATCACTCCCAGGTATTCAACAAAGACCCAGGGCGCTTGAAAATAAGCGCCCCAATCAGACAAGCGGTACCCCGTAGTTCCCTTGCGCATGCGCAAAAGTCCGCGGGCACAGACCACGTGCATGCCAGACGTCCGTCTCATGCGATCAGGTGGATCATCTTCACTATCGACAGCATGATTAGTGGATGGCACAAAGAAAAACGATCACATCGAGATGGCTTACAAGCTGATGGACCAACCCCTCTTTTAGTATCTGGACAATGTTCCGTTTTGAATTTTGCATCAACTAAGTCCATTTATAGTATATTATGTGTCCATGGAGTGCAGAATGCTATGAAAGCCACCCTGAATTGATCAAAGCAATCAGTCGATTAACCAATGCAATGCCTTCTCCGTTGCAGCAGCTTAGGCTGTCGCCAGATGTTGGTTCGTTTGGTGCCTGCGCAACTCGATTCCAAACACCTTTTCGATCGAGGTGGCATTATCAGTAAGTCGTACGACAAAGTGGTGTGGAGCATCAATGAGTGTGCGTGTGCTCATATATTTAGGGCTTAGCGATTCTGTTGGTTGACGGGGAGGCTCAGATTCTGATGGGCTGAAGTTGACGCAACTTTTGAGGTCGGTGTGTGCCATCCATCTGTTGGCCGGGTGGACTACGACCTCGTTCATCCGGTCAGTTAAAAAGGAAAGGTTATCGGTTACCCATTTCGCAGAAGCCGTGCCACATTAGTGAACATTGCTTAAGCTTGAAAAGGGAGAAAAATGCTGGCCCAAAAATATGAGAATGAGCTATCACAAAGTCGATTACTAGTACTAGAGCTAGAGGAGAGATCTGTGTTAGGCGTCAGTATCTATTTCCAAATCTTTATTCCCCAGGCGTGTTCGTATTATCGAGACTGGCGGTCAATTTGAAAACTCGGTATGGTTTTTGAAACACGACATTATCCATTCGGCCACGAATGAAATGTCAGCTATAAAAAGCTCAGGTGCATGTGGCGCATGCACCAACTGCTGTGAAGTGCTCTGATTCACAGCACTCAAAATTGATGTTTTCTGGGCGGACAGCGGCCGTGCTCAGTAGAACTGGGGATGGAATCACGTAATCTTGCACTTTGAATGAAGCCAAGTGATCTTCGGGGATGGAAAATTCCATTTCGATTGATTCTGTTGAAGCGCAATGCTGAAAGAATAGTGAACACAATGGTGCGGTAGTAGCCGTAGAATGGCTTCGGCTGCTTGTGTATGAAAAGCAGCAGCAGAGCGCCAGTATTAAACATGCTGTCGATGATAATGAGGTATACAGGATGAATTTGTGCGTTGCAGTTATTCCTTCGCGGGTAAGTCGGAACGGACGGATTGGCCGAATTTTGGCAACCGCTTATGAGGTGTTCGGACGGGGTAACTTGGCTAACCAACAAGACATCTTTTCTCGATACTATTCATAAGATCACTAGAAACCCTTCGACAGCCCACAATCGGTTTCACCCTTCTTGAGACTCATCATATAGGCCGAAGTTTTCATTAAAATGTTTCACTTGGACCACAAATAGTACGAAATTGGCGAACTTCACTCTGCGAATCATATTGGTGTTACCGAAAAACCCAGCTGACCTTCTCGTTCAAATACGGCATCATCATCATCGACAGCATGACATCAGTGTTCAAGGCCGATGCTTCACTGCCGTACAACCGTGACTTATTTGAAAGCCTTATTGTAAAGAAAAGAGTAAAGGTGGACGGCACACTTGTAGCAATCTAGAAAATATGTTCTGATGTCTCGAATATCGTGCCAACTGAAATGTGAGTTGGCCTTTGTACAGTATATTCAGTTCTTATTCTAAAAAAGAGATTCCTCGAGTCCCACATTATGAATTCACAACTGCGTGCAATCGTCAGAGTAACAGCTCCGAGTCTATATATCACGATCCAGAAAGTAGGCTATCGTACTAGGACTTCGTTTTTTGGTTAGAACGAAAAGAACCCCATTCAGAAATGGCCATCACTTGCTATTCACTCATGTGTAAGCAAAGTCCTCAACAACCCCCATTTCCACGGACATTTGACATTACTACATTTTCGTGTAGTGATGCGATGATCCTCACCGCAGTTTAGCCACACGAATGCCTTTCCGGCATTCGTATTCCGTAGACATGTTGTTGCCATTATGATTAAAATATGGAGGATTCCGACACCACTCTACTTGTGATAAGTCTTGGATAACAGTAGGCTGGGGATAAACTAAATTAGGGCAAGGGTAGCGCAGCCGGTTACTTGTGCTATTTGCTTCCCAATCGCTGCAGGGGGCATGGTTCGGCCGTGATGCTAGAAAATATGCATCAAGAAGTGAATACATACAAAGGCGCAGTGATGAACAGATAAACCTACCAGCGGATTGACCTGAGTTGATGGTGCTGTCACACATCCAAATAGGACGTTGTTTAACAACTGGAGACGATACACTGGACTGACCGCTCAGAACAATCCTAACTTTGTTCTCGGCTGCCACAGTGGGTGTTGAATTCTGCTTATTATCTGTCTCGGCAAACGGCCTGGTTTCCCAGGGCGGTTTGGTGGTGGTGACCGCGTCCAAGGACCGTTCGGATTCCTATATGAGTGAAATTAGAGAAGTTTCATAACGGATTCGGGGATGATTCCAATTCGATAACTATCGAGGATTCCAGTAGGTTCGCTGACGAGAAACCGAGTGTAACTGTGAATGAGTAAAGCTGTGCTCTCTCGACCGATATGTTACATGTCTACTAGCTAATGGGCTTGCTGTGTCGGTCCAACGTCCTATCGTCGGTCATCCAATGACTTCGTCCAAAATGTTTCGCTCGAGAATTCCGAAAAAACAGTGTTATTACCAGTTGTTGACAGCCCACACCGAGATATAAGCTGACACGATCAAAAGAGTTGCCCACAATAAATACTTACCTGGTAATCGTTTTTTCACCAGTCGTGTCAACTCAACCTGACTGGAGCCTTTTTCTGATCACACTGATCTCTCTAGGGCTGCACTGACGGAGGGAGAAGTCCCCCTTAGTTCTTCGGAATGGAGGGTATGCTTGCTACTGGTTTTCAACCACACAACGTAGATCACCTGGGCCTAGCTAGGAAGACTGGAAAATTCCGCAGCAGCATCACAATGTCATGGTTTGTCCCCTATGAAAATCTCGCTAGCTATGGTTTGGAATGGAAAGCAACATTTCCTTCGGTAGACTGTGGTTCGGCAATACATATCCGAACCAACTTATTTGGAGCTACAGTGATTCTGCTTCGTTACTAAATATTCGCCCGCTCCGTTGCGTGCGTGCTTCAGACACCTGATTTATTCTATTCTACAAAGACGCCAGTTATCGAATGCTGGAAAACGTTTCGGGTCTTTAGATGGTAGGAGCTGAGATTCGTAAACATGAAACGATGGTTTTGTATAAACGGCCCTTCGGCTTCAAGTAAGCCCACTTGTAACGTTATAAATCATGCAGTTTGGAAAAAATGCTTGCGCTCTGCTAACGTGTGCATTGACTTCATCCATCATGGGATGATCACGGCTTATGCAGCTGCCGAGAAAACAAACCGGTTGGCGAACTCCAGTTTCTCTTCCCGTTTCAGGGGCACAGTAGGATTGGAAATCCTGAAACAGTCTGTACTCTGGGAATGCAAAACGAACATCTAAACAGGTGGTAACTTCCGAAATTCTGTTTAGGGCACACTGTGTGGACTGTTGATCATCAGACAAGACAACGCCCGCGTGTTTCAAGTTACCCGTTCTTCCTTTGTACATAATCTCGATACCAAGTATCTCGATCCCTTGAAGTGTGCATTCAGTGCTAACATCGATGAAAAAATTGAACGGTAAAAGAGAGGAGACATGACAGGCTTGCCGAATCACAATAATTCTACGAGAACTTTTGGACAGTTCGTTGCAAAATTAGGTGACCAGAAGTGTGGAAATAAGGGACCGAAGTATATCTACAAATTTCAAAAGCAGTCCCTTTGGTAGGAATGACCCGTCTACGGAGTCCAAGACCCCACTGAAGTTGAGCAAAACCGCAACTGCTGGTTGGCTGTATGTGTGCGGCTGCTCAAGCATTCAACGCAATGTGACAATATGATCAATAAATCCCCCGATCCAGATAGAATCGTGCTCGAAGCTTTTGTAGTTGAAACATCCGTACCGGTGTGAAGCATCACAGTCTTATTGAAGCTAGTAACCGTTGTATGACAGACGTAAGATACATATCTCTATGGTTTATTTGTGTGTACTTCTTTTCAATACAGGTGTAGTGATTAACTGGTCTGGGAAGCACTCTTGTTCCCAAATAAATCGAAAAATTTTTAAGGCAGAACATATGGATTCAACACCGCTGTTGGAAGCCCATCTAGCCCGGCAGCCTAATCGCACTCCGCGGCAGAAAGGCACATCATTACTTCGTAAACTGAGGAAGGATTTAAACCCACAGGCACACACGGATCCAGGTGAGCGGCTCGAATGAAAAACGTTGGTGGCCAGTTAAATGGCTGTTGAGGATACTCTACCCAGCAATCTAGCATTTATCCTGTACTATACTCCCAACTATATTTGACTAGCTCCTGCATTCCGTCTTACGGATGAGGCGAAAAGATTCCGTGTACTTTTGAAAGAACATTAGTTATAATACGAAAGATTCAGCCAGAATCCAGTTGAGTCTCCAGCTAAAACTAAACTGGTGTGCAAAGGAGTGGGGCAGCTAAGCACTGCAACGGCGTCGACTGCAGCTGAATCCAGTACCCTGAGAAACAACTAGTCGTCCGTACAAAGTTGTAAAGGACATTTACCAGTGTCAGTGCGCCTTGTGTCTAAAGTAAACAAGCTAAGTGATACCTCAGATGAACTGACGTACCGTAACTGTTCACTGAGATCTCTCGCAATTGGGACTATAGCTGAACACTCCGCGGTAGATAAGTTATTTCTCGCTAAAAATCCTCTCAATGAACCAGAGCTACAAATGGTCTATGCAGAAACTATAAACAAGGGCGTCCTTTATTCTAAATAATGCGAGACCCTGTGGAAGTGAACGGGCAAATCGGGCATAGTCGGCTGCTCACATGATTCCAGTCGAGCAAGGAGGAATTAGGCCAGTGCAACCAGTTGCGGCAGTCGAGGTTTTTCAGTCAACTTTTAGGGAAGATTTTGCCGCACTTATTCCACCCCCAGCCTTAGAATGTTAAGTGGCTGTGATTGCCAGAGCTCTGTTCATTGACCAATCTTCCAGGAGAGACTCTGTGGATGGTGCATTAGGATCCTCTGGTACAACTCAATGGGTTGCTAAGGGACGTAAGCCACCCAACTGCTGTAAGGTTGCCATTTTGCGTCGCAGCTCAACCGATTTGGGCAACTTTATCACTGGCCCTCATATAATCCTGCTTCTTTAACTGTTCGTAAATATCCATCAAACATGTCGTGAGAATGGCCCCAACGCTGAAAAGGAGTACAAGGATATACAAATCAAGATTCGCACGTACTTTCAACGTGACAGAGGCTATCACAATCTACAGTACAATTACTGCAGGCCGGTTTCCTAGATAAACCGCCCATTCGCGACAACCTTCATCGATTACCTTGTTCTTATTTACTTCATATTCGATTTCACCCGAAAGGAAATTCATTTACGTGAACACTTTTCCAGTCACTGCCCCCACCCAACTCCCTTTGGCCTCTCAATCCACACGTTCTTCTTATTCAGACATCCGCCGGTTCGAACCGACATTCACTACCACCATACTTAAACAACTGAATTATGCGCTTCATTATTGTGTGATTCCCACCACTTTTGTGTTCCCATCCACTCTTTCTATATGATGTAAGCCACGGTTTCATATGAAATATCGTTGAAATGTACACTGTATGCCCTGGTGCTGTCTTTTGTCAAAGGAAAGGCTATAGCCGAGCCATTTGCACATCAACTATTAAGGGAATTATCGCGCGCGGTTTAATGTTTCCATCAGCTCCAGTGGTCCCTTTACATACTGAGGACAACTTCAGTCGTTCTGTACTTATTTGCCTACCAACATAGGAGCAGCTTACGAAGGTCGTATGATACGACGTATAAAAGAACCACTTGTATGAATACCATCATTGTCAGCCTGTGTATGGCGTTGCACTGTCACTTGTGGGATACAACTAACGCGCTCCAGATCATGGTTCATAGGTCCTGGAGAGATTTAAGGCCTCCTAATCACGACGAATGTAATCACTGGGCCATACAACCTAAACCTGTGCAGCCTCTGTCCAACCGCCCAGCCCTTCCGGTCGAGGCGCACCGTACACATCCAATGGTAATGAAAACTGACCAGTTTCCAGCTGCCATGTTTTGAAACAATTGGACTCAGAAACTTTGTATTTCCATTTCATTTAGCGTATATAACTATATCAGTCGAACTAAAAGATTCGCCAAAACAATCTGACAGTCAAACTGGTTTCCAGCGCAGAAACCGAAGATTTCTACCCTTCTATGATGATAATTATCCAGCAAAGGTTGTTTCAGCATTCCATGAACAACCGTGCGCATTCGGCGCCGTCTGCAAAACGGACGATGAGTCAGTGAGGAATGTCGTAAACTCAGGCTGCTGCAGAAGTTGACGGCACCACCATGGAGGCCATTTGACGACTTGACTCAGTAAAGCCAAATTAGATGTTGGTCACCAGTCTAAAAGTACTCCTTGACCAAGAATAAGACGTACGAAATCCTTGCAGAGTTTCCTCTTGTAGGAGTGGACCGCAGTGAAATAATTAAGTATACTAATCACCCGGTACAGAGCGGTTCACCTTTCGCATCGCTGAGCATTCCTGCAAACTTCTAAACACCT